>NC_053466.1:7101402-7401402 GCF_015227805.2 Hirundo rustica | reverse complement strand
CTTCTCCATGTATAGCACTAGAGAAAAAACAGGGAATCTGGACTTTATCATTCCCAGCTATCCATCTGTACCACTTGCCTGGCTACACCTCTTGAACTATTCAAATGAAAACCTGATGTATTAATGTAGAATCCCACCCTGCCATTTGCCACTATCAGCTTCAATGATGGCCCTAAACATGTCACCAGTACTTCCTGGCCAGGCAAGGTTACAATTTAAACAAATACCTTAGTTAAATACAGAAGTCATCCAGCAGAAATCTCACCTCAGCTGAATCTTTCAAGATTCCTGCTAATGGGCAGGTGAATGTTATTTACCACTTGGGATAGGAGCTAGAGCAGTGCTGAACACCAACTTGACACTTGTTTAGCGTCCAGCTTCCACAAGTACACACCAGGCAAAAGGATGTGAAAGGAAGGAGGAAGCAAAAAACACAAAGTCACAACTTTAGAGCTCCCTGCACTTGCCCAGGTTAGCTCAGCATGCCAACGGCCAGACTGCTGCTCTAACTGGATTAGCAGGCAGGCCTAAGGAGCAACATCTGTGATGCGTGAGTATGAGCACAACTCCCATCGCAGCCAGGGCTAAGGAAAAGACAAGAAACCTCTTAACCCATCCAGCCCTCTGCACATCTTCACACTCCTCTCCTGCAAAAATCTACACCTAATGTTACTCCCAGGTTAGAGATCTTCCTCAAGCCACAGTTTATCTGAGTGGGCTGGAAATGCATTCTGAGCTGACAGCTCCCCACTTGGTGGCTACAGATAGCAGATATCTCAGAGAGCATCGATGGAAACTGCAGAGAGAACAAATCCACAGCACAAGGGACAGGAAACGCGAGGTCTCTCAAGGGTCCCCAAGATCCCAGGCTGGTTAGAGAAGTTCAGAAGATACCTATGAGATCTTTATTGCGACGATCCATGGAAAGGTTCCTCAGGGCGATGGACACTGCCCTCACAACCTTGTCCGAGTCGGACTGGAGCAGCTCCACGAGCACTGGCAGCCCCCTCTCCTTGCGCACCGTCGCACGGATGTACGTGGACCACTGATCGGACACACGAGGGAAGAGAAACAACACCAAGCATTGTGAGTTCATGTACCTGCTCCTTCCTTGCCCCTGGCATTTCTTTCAGTGCTGTAACCCATTTTTTTTTCTCTGCAAAGACCAGTTAGGTTGTGAGTGTTGATTTATCCCATTGCCTTAACCCTTCATTTGAGTTCACCGAGCACCAAGGAAGGAAGGTGTATGAGCTCCTCCTACAGCTAAGCCAGCTTCTGGAGAAAGAGGGCATAAGAGAAGGAAGGCGCATCATCTGCCAGCACCTGTTCTGTACACACCTCGGTGTGAAAACACATCCTCTGGAGCAGGTAAAAGAGGCCACTTGGAAGAAACAGCAAAGCATCAAAAGCATTTATTATCTTCCTCCTCCTCCTCCAATTTCATGCTTTTATTCTGTTTCATGATTGTTTTTAAAGCAAGCCTGTATTATTTAAAATAAGCTGCACTCAAGGCAGCTGCGAAACACCACCCTGCCGACCCTCAGGCTGCTATCAGTCTCACTTTGCTGAGCTGTTCTAGAAGTGATCAGGCAAATCTTTGAGAGAATTGCCTGATTAGAGCTGGGCATGCTTCAGAGAGGTTATAAGGGGACACTCTGAAGTGCAGTTTCCCCAGCAAACTGTCAATCCAACAAATTAAGTATTCAGAACACCTAACTATCTAATACAGGCTTTTCTGAATGGACAAAGCAATGGTTAAAGTGGTCAAAGTGGTGAAAGCTGATCGTGGTTAAATTGTCATGAGCTCAGTGCCACTTCCACTACGTAAACTTCACCAGTCCAGAAGATGCAAAACGTCTTCAATAAGCAAATTGAAGGAATTTCCTTGACATTTCCACCTCCTTCCTTTTTAAATGAGATACAAATGTACAAAGTAACAGTGCACTTACACAATGGGACATCCCCTTGGTCTTTACTTAGACAAAGGAAACAAAAAGAGACTGAAGACAAGACCGCACTCACCGTCCAGTTGCCAGCACTAAGGTTCTGCAAAGCTCCTGCTGCAGCTTCCAGAGTGTTAAAGTTCTGACTTTCAGTGAGGATGGAGAGGTACAATCGGACCACATCTGGCTGGTACAGTAATTCAAAGCCTGCAGGTGGGGCAAGAGAACAGAAGCATGAGAAGCAGAGAAGACAATGTTTAAACAAACACACACCTTTAGTTAATAACATAACAACAGCCAAGTGAAAGCTGCTACAATACAGAAAGAAGAGCTTCTGCCATGTCCAGGACATTCTACCCACAGCTGCTGGAAATAGTGGAGACAGCAACTCATGCAGAGAAACCTTCACCTGGGCTGCAGGTCTCTTTGCTTGTCTTAAGGTTGACAATTCTTTCTGGAATCCGTGCTATGCTATGAACTGTGCAGCATGCAGGTCATGACAAAGCGACAAGAGACAATTTTTGCCTGCACAATTATTACTTTGCATCTCTATACTGGGCTGCAAATTCACCTTGCACTCCTGTCCTTGTTCACATATCTCTCAATACTTTCAGAGACACAAAGAGCAGAGCCAAAGAGAGTAAGCTACACCATGCTGTCAGCCACGCCCTGCACACACCCAGGGGACAGAAGGAGAAGCAGGATGTCAAAGTGACCAGAACCCCCAAGTCTGAGGGGCAAGGAGGAACGCTGACTCCAGTTGAAATATTCAGCGTAGAAATACACCAGCATTGTCCCACACTGAGAGACTGTGACAGCCACATCTGTTCACTGCAGATCCCCAGAGTCACCGTATCAGCTGTGCAGTCTAAGCATGACAGGAATGAGAGCTATTCCCAGCTCTGCCAAGGATTTCCTTTTGTGATGCTGAGTAACTGACAGTACCATCATGTCCTGACTTCCTCGTCCATAGGATTAGGATTTATGCATTACACACATTAAAAAGAGGGTGTTAGGCAAGAACTCCATCCCTCCAAATTGCTGAACAATTTGAAGCATTTTTTATCTAGCTTCCTTCGCTAAGTGTAGCACGACAGACTGCATCAATGAAGGCAGAGCATGCCAAACATCTGCATAAAGGACTGGCCAGAGAAACCATCTCCAAGTGCTGTTCAAGTTATGTGAACAAAAAACTAAACCCCCTAAACTGCCTTGGAGGGCGCAGGATGACACAAGTAACCTCTGGTCAACGCGACTCCTTCCTGTGCAGTCATTGTAACTGGTCTGGTGGCCTTTGGGATATAAGCAGTAAGTAAGCATAAGGTAATGCAGCAAGCATTACCTAGGAGAGGATTTCTAGAAAAACAGGATATCAAAGGAAGCACAAAGGTGTGAAGAAGCCTGGGCAAAGAGGGAAATTCAAGCTTATTTTGAGCAAAATAATTTTTCTTATTTGTACACATGAAAAATAACGTTCTTCACATGAGAAGATGCTGCCCTAGGACTGTAGCCCTGTGCCTGACACAGGGTTTCTGCCCAGTAGAATTCCAAAGAGATCAGGATTCCTCCCAGGTCCAAGCTGCCACAAGCTGGAAGCCTGACTGCCCTCTGAGTGCCAAACTCCTCCTACAAACTGACATCAGGAACCTGGGAGTAGCATATTTTAAAGCAAGTTTTCCACTAGTAAGACAGGAAACCTCCAAACAGAAATCACTTTCTCTCTTCAGTGCTTTCTCTTTAAAATCACCCATCTCTCATACACACATTGCAGCTTATCATGTTTTAGACATCTTGGAGCATTGCTCTCCTATCCAACAGATATTCTGTGTTTCTTTCCTTTTTTTTTTCCCCCTGCTCTGTTGCTTCTCTATTGCTGAAGGCTTCCTGAAATAAAAGCCTTGATTTTAAATGTAACTGTTTCTCCATATCCTTCATACCAGTTATGGCTGCATAGCTTTGTGAGTCACAATCTTGGAACTCAGCCCTCTAAACCCTGCATAACACTACCTATGAACACAAGCTGTGTTAACCCCCCGGCTGTACAGAGGGGTACTTATCCCACTGAAAGCAAGCAAACGCTATCAGCCAAGGTTTGTTCCATACCAAAAATCCGATCTGTGCGTGAGGATCCATGAGCTGGCTCAAACTTTCCATGCTCAGCCTCTCATGTGCATCCCAGCACGCCCGGATCCTTCTCCAGTGACCGGATACTTAACCTGCTATACATCTGTGCCTCCTCTTAATGCCACCACTTGCCTGCTACACACGACACCCTACAGATACACGCAAGCTGCAACAGATGGCAACCCCCAAAGGCATCCTGCCAATCCATACCGCTGACTTTCCTCTTCTCCTATGTCCTCTCCTTGCACTGGGATCATTGCCCTCTATATTGAATGCTGAGGAAAAACTATCGTTACTTAATCCATGAAGCATGAGCAGTTGTACAGCTTTTCTTCATTCCCTGAATAAGTCTGTGATTATCTGACTCCAAAACGACCTTCATATCACCCTTTTCCCCCGCCACTTCACAAGGTGAATTGGCAACCTAAGGACTTCTCAAGAAAAAACACTGCTGATAAGCGCCTGGTGTTCCTTCCCTGAACACTAATACTTAAAAATCTCTTTAGGATAGCCCACTAGAATTTTGACACTGTTATCTTTTAAGGAAGCTTTGCTGAAATGTAAATCAGATCAGCAGAAGAGATGGAGGTAGGTTCATTAATAGATAATATTCATACAGAACATTTTCTGCTTCTATATCTGAGCTCAGACTTGCCTGTGGTTCAACAGGATGCAATTGTTCAGCCAGTATTCTGTTTAAAAGTACCCAGTTGTAGTTTTGACACAACTGGAAAGAGCCCCACACTGTTACTCTGTTCTGTTATTTAAATGCAGTCTGTGACGTGTCCTTTCTGTCAGTCTGTACGTTCCTTTTTGGCTGGACACACTTCCCTCTTCAGCACCTTGCTGTGTGTGAATACTGAGATGCTCCAACCCCCTCACCTCTGCTCCCCCCCTGCGGCCACAGCTGCATTCCAGTCACGCACTTCTCACCCGCTCTCTCTCATTACCTCCCTCCATGCATGAAAGCCTCTCCTTTTTCTTACTTACTAATGTAAGGCATCTCAAAAATGCCTTCACCTTCCCTCTTCAATAATGCACAGCATTTTCTCTACCAACCACCAGCAGCTTCCTGCTTTGGGGCACAACTCCTTAGCAGGTGGTGGATGGTTCTCACCTCACTCCAGAGCTCCCCTTTCCAACTACATTTATGCCTCTGCCCTGTTGGCGTGTCTTAACCAGAGTTAGTGAGTGCTACACACCACACACAGCTCTGTCCTCCCTCCTGCCTCCCCTGCTCCTCTCGCAGCACTGCAGCTCTTCTGGGTCAGCCTGGGTGTACCAGGGAAAGGCAGCAGAGTTGCCAAAGCCCAGTATCAAGAACGCCTCTCATGGGAGCTGCTCATTAGCTGGGATGAGAAACTAGTAACAAAGTTGCTGATGCACTGGAGGGTTTTCCCTCTGTGACTGCAAGCTGACACTTTTCATGAGCATTATAGTACCTTAAAAAAAAACAAACCAGTTTTATATTTTCTCCATCTGCCTCCTGTCCTAATGAATCCAGCTCTGCTATTTATAGAATGCAATTTGTCTGAATTATTATAGATTTCCTTCCAGTGTTGCATGAAGGCCTTGCACATTTTTCCACGAAGCGCTTCAAGCACGTTCCTGGGAAGCACAGCTGGTCACACCTCCATTAAGCACCTGCTTCTTTTCAAAACTGATTTCC
This sequence comes from Hirundo rustica, assembly GCF_015227805.2. NCBI lineage: Eukaryota > Metazoa > Chordata > Aves > Passeriformes > Hirundinidae > Hirundo > Hirundo rustica. The sequence continues at coordinate 7,395,666 of NC_053466.1, read as the reverse complement.
TTAATTTCCAGATCATCTTAATTATTTTTTCAGGTGATGCTACTTTTATGCAATACATAGCCAACTCCTTACACCCATTTAAAAATGGATAGAAAAAATGATAAAAGAGGGTCATTAGTGATAGAGAATACATCAAACAAAACACCCACTGTTACTCTTTTTTCTTTAAAAAGCTGTTTTAATTATAGCCCAGATTCAGCACTGCCCTTAAAAAGATAATCTTCCTGGAATAAATGAAATTTTTCCATTGGTTATGGATTTGTGCTGAGTTGCAATCTACACCGTTTCCTCCAGGAAAAGCATGGAGATAAGTAATTTATTGCTTCTTTCATCGCAGAGAGCAAAGTAAACAAGTTCACTGCGTTAGCTTTTGGCTTTCAGAGAAAGGCAGAAATGCCCTGGACGCTCGTGTCACTGTGAGCATCCGACCTTTTGCAGCGTGTAAGCACTGCCCCAGCTAACAACAACGAGAACGTGTCACAGAGGAGTATACTCCATATTAAGAGTTATCTCCAACACACTGCAGTCTCATCTTTCTGAGAAACAGGAAGATAAGCTTTTTTCCAGCACAGTTGCTCAAAATTGGCAAATGAGACTAGTTCTGTGTGAAGTTCCCATCACCAGGATGTGGCAAGTAGATTATTTGCCCAGAGAACAGTGACAGCACAGACAGCAATTTGAATCCCGAATGGAAAACACCTGAGGAATTAGCTGGGGCTGATTAGCCACCTCCATCCCTTCAGCCCTCAGTCACTGTGCTCAGAATGATGCAGCAGCTCCTGGATTATCTCCTCCGCAAAACTATTTGCTTTCATCTTGGCAGCGCTGATCCTGTGCCTATACTTAGCAATGTTCTGGCAATAACGTAAGATACTGCACCAGGTGCCTATCACTGATCTCGCTTAATCCCAAATTCAGACAACTCTTTTTGCAACGGGACTGCCAAACCTATTCCCCCTCACCACCCATTCCATTCAGGATTTACTTCGCCACCACAGGCATGGGAAATTATACACATGTGGATGCCGGACAGATGAGAGATCTGCTGCTGCTACAGCAGAAACACACTGCCTAATTTTCTATCCACATAAAACCTCTGCACTGACGCTTAAAAAAACTGCCAAATTTCAGATGTCATAGGAAGCTGGAAGGATGCTGGCAACACCGCAGAAAAAACCTAAGCAACTCCTAAACCGGGCTGTGGGGAGGTGTCTGTGGAACCGATAGCTACTCCCCCTTGGAGTGTGCAGAGGCAATTCCCACTTGCCGCGCTTTGGTTCCCGGCGAAGATGCAGCGGCACCCGGGCTCCCTTTGGGCTGCCGCTCCGGCCGGAGGCGCACTCCCAGCCCGCAGCTGCCGGCGCTGGGAGCTCCGGGGCCGCTCTGCTCGCCCGGAGCCGCACCCGCAGCGCCGGCAGATGGAGCGAGAGGAGCCCGGACCGCACCTTCTCCGCAAGGTCACTCCAAAACAGACTCTGCACCGTGAAAAAGCATCTCCCCAGCAACCAGGAAGCTATCAGCTAAAAGCCAAAACCAAAAGAAAAAATAATAATAAAAAAAGAGAGTAAAGAATCGTGACAGTAAAAGAACACTCAGAATCTGCACGACAGAAAAGCTGCGCAGCCCTTGGACTCCCCTGCCCTCTGCTGACAACCGGCCGGTACCTTCACCACAGCCTGGGCAGCTCACTGTCAGCAAGGACTAAACCAGGGCTCAGAAGTATTTGCTACAACAACGCTTTCGGAACATTTCAGCAGCAAATCAGTCCTGCAGTTCAACTCTCACCTTCCAGCAATCCCTCACCCCCAGCGTGGTTTTACAGCGGACTACATTAAAAGCCCCATAGAAAGCTGGGAGAGGCAGCTGGTTACTTTTGTAAAAACAGGAAATCAGATCCCTAAAAAACCCAACCCATCAGCTCCATTCCATCTGTAGGCTGTGCCTCAGCACCCAGTGCACAGAGCAGCTTGAATGCCAACATAAACTTGCAAGGTTCTTCTAATTGAAAGGCTTAACAGTAGCGAGAACGCAGCCAGCTCCACCAGAGCCAAACACTTGGCATAACTGCCCGAGAATGCAGCTCGATGCAGATACATACAGAATACTGAGAGTCACACAGCAGAGGCACAGCAAACTCTGCAACGAATGACGATGAAATAACAGGTGGAAAGTTCTCAACAGTCCCTGTGGCTTTGACTTCAAGGCAAAGCACAAGTCAGGACAGGTACTGAGCTTACTGCAGAGATTCAATCATGAATGCAGCATCCACCACTGAGCAGCAGCTCTGAAGACAGACAGAACAGCCTTTGAAAAGTATTGAAAAGAACAACCAGAATAACGTGGGACACATGGGACTCGAATCAGGCTTGAGGGAATGTTTAAGAAGAGTTTTTCTATTTAGGAAATGAACACCACAATGTGTGACCTTTCTAACTAATCTAGTAAGTCATACTCAAGTTCTGAAATGATGTAAACTCTTCCCAGCTTATCACGCACTCCCACTGTGACAGCAGCACTGGCACACTACTCAAAACCAGAAGCAAACAACCCCCCAGCCCTAAGGATGTAAGAGGAATACCAGCACTACCAAGAGTGAGGTATGCACAAAAACAACACAGGGAGCTAGGGTGACTGCAGGGAAGACAGAAAGGCAGCAAGGAAAGGAAATGGGAGGGCAAGGCAGTGCAGGAGAAAGAAAGGATGCCTGGGAAAGCAAACTCTCTTTTGCAATTTCTGTTATTCTTTACATTTCCCAAGCTCCACAAACGGTCATCAAAGTACTTCCTTACAGAGTGTGACTTTACAAGGTTGGTTACATCCCACTTCACATCCAAAGAATATGCAATTCAACAAAGGGGTGGCTCAATCAAACACAAACCATTTTGACCTTGTGTGAGCTCCAGCACTTCTGTTTTCTGTGACCACACATTTTAGAGCTAATACAGCTCCCCCTTTCCAAAGGGCAGGCAAGCAGCATTTCTCCCAGAGTCCAACACACTGCCCAGTACAAAGTCTTTTTCCAAACATATGCAGCTAAGTCTCCTGGCAACTGGAGATGTACCATTAACAACCTCACTAAGCAGTAGCAAAGGCTCTGGAGGACCATCCTTAATATGAATCTCAAAGCTGCTGCAGGTAACTGGAGCACTACCCAAGCCCCTGGTTCAAAAGGGGAATGCTCTGTCCCACAGGGCTGTCACTGAAGCACAGGGAATCCCCAGCAGCCAGGATGATGCAGGGATGGGGGAGCTGCTAAAGGTCTGCACCCGCAGGGAGAGGAGCCACGTGGGTGAACTGCAGCACATTTAAGCATTTCTAGGTCACCTTTGGCAATGCTTTTTGTTTGCTTTTGAGAAACACCATTGTTACAAGCAACAAGGCTTTGGATTGGAGCTAACGTTAAGCCCTTTGGCTGCATGATTAAAATGGAGAATTCATGTAAATAGCTTCCCTTACCCCAGTCCCAGAAGACTTGCTTCTGACCTTGGAGACTTTCAGTACAGTACATGAAATGTTACACTTGCTCTCTCACAAGCTTCTCTAATCCCAAGTTATTTTTATTTACTTCACAGTGATAACTGAATGCATTTTCTTTTAAAGCGAACAGGACAATCATATTATTCCAAAAGCAAATCTGTTCTGAAATGCAGTTTGTATCTAAAAATCAAACATTAAATAAAATTTTCCCCCTCTCTCCTGCACACAGAGCACACACTGGAGCCTCTGGGCTGTTAGCTACATATCAAATGCAAACTGTTTGGAAGGACAGGCTTCCCTTCTCCCACCACCAGCTTACCATTTGCAAGCTCCCAGAATGCAGCCCCGGCTCTGCATCACCACTGCAACATCTCAAAGCGGAACTTGGTTCAAAATCCTGGCTCACATACGTAAATGAGTACGAAACTAATTTGCATCAAAGGTCTGCCAGCTCTGCAGGGTTTCACAGTGTGACACTGCCAGCCTGCCGGGGTACAGAATTTCTGGCAGCTCAGGCACACCCGGGACTCTAAGCCAGGGATAAACACTCTCTGGCCTGGAGAAAGGCTGTGCCTAGGGGAATCTCCCTTACTCCTGCCTCAAACCTACAGTGTTTTAAGACAAAAGACTGATTATGCTTATCAGGCTGGTGATCTCACTGACAGCAGATCAATATGCCAAGGGAGCAGCAATGCTCCTAGATGTGAGCAATCCTGCCTGCTCCCTTCAGGGAAGCTCCTTCCCAAAGATTCCTGGTCGGGCTCACACCTCTAACAGCTGACACCAAAAGGAGCTGGGCACAGTGATGATGTGCACTGCACTGGGGACTTCTCAAACAGACAATGGGCAATGCAGCCCACGCACACAAGATCGATATCAAGCGTGACATTGATCATGTTGTGTTTCCCTGGGAGGGGAAACCTGAATTTCCAGATGCTGCCTGATACATCACAGGGACATCTGAACAACAGTGACAAGGTCAAACATCCATGTTTATTCTTTTAGATCTCAGTGCACTGCTGCTCCTATTGGCCACGGGTGCTTCTGATATGGCTGCTCCTGTCTCTGCAAAGATCCAGAATTACATGACTGACTGGTTTCCTTCCTCCTCTCTGAAAGGACCCAGATGGCAGAGCTTGGTGACCGCTCGTATGCCCTGAGGAGCGTCTCCTTGTGTGTGTCACCAGACAACTCTATTTTGTCACTCCTCCTTTTCAGCCAGAGAAAGCAATTCCAAGGACTGCACAATCCTCTCTGGAAAGGAGAACACTGCCCAGCCCAGGCTCACCTCGCTCCTGGGCCAGTAACACCAGTATAAAATGTGGAGAGGCTCAGGAACTAGCAACTCACTGACCTCAGAGCTGCAAACTCCAGCCAAGAATATGTGGGGATGCCACAATAACCCAAACCCATGGCATTGCCAGAAATCACTTCCTAATTGCAGCTCTGAAAAGATGCAGTAAGGAGGTGACACTACAGAATGTCTCATCTGGGAACAAGCAGATGGGACGTGAACCTTTCTTCCTCATGGGGAAAGGCTCTTAGTGGAGGAATCTCCAGACCTCAACGTGCTTACTCTGCCCTTGGTAGGGCTTGAATCCACTGCTTTTTGGAGCATACTGCAAGCCTTCTCCATTTAGCTAAGCTTTCCCAAAGGAAAAAAAGAAATAAAAAGATGGCTGGCAAAGGTAATGAGGATTGGGAACATGAGGAAAATTATTACTTTGCATATTAGATAAACAAATTTGTTTTTTCAACAGTGCATTCATGTATTCATGCCAGAACATGCTTGTTTTCTGAGACTTTTCCTTGAACTGAGACAACCAAATGCAGGCAAAACCATTTTCCTTACAACCCTCACCTATAGCTATGTGAAGTACAACACAGATTTCTGATCACAGCTGCCATGTGGTGCACTGAAGAGACCTGAGACTCTTTTCGCTGCCATTACAAGTGCAGATGCCTAATTGTCCAGCCCAACCATCAGCAGGTTTGAGCTCAGTCTATAAAATGTGTTTATTAAAGAGATACTGAGTGATTCCCTGAAGAAAAGCCCATTAAAAAAATTAAACCAGAGCTACGTCCTGTAGTAAAATACAATGTGTTGCTGTTAGTATCTTATCAACAAGTCCAAGAGCCTCGTAACACAAAAATGTATCAGAACCAGAGTCATCACCGAAAATCAACAGCACTGTTAAGGGACTCCTTCCTTTAACTTGTGGCTGCCTGAGCCTACCATTTTCTTTCCCTTGGTCTTCAGTGTGTGTTTAACCAAGGATCATGTGTTCCAAATTGCCCTTTTTTGGCCTCAAGCCCCTGTAAAACTCAGCTTTGCAGTTCCAGATGCCAATCAGCTGCTCTTACACCAGGAAGCTAACGAGCTTTTAGCTTCCTCCCAGCTCAGTAGAAACCTGTCTGCAGAGAAGAACTTACTGCAAAAGGAATCGTGCTTCAGTCCTTGGCTCCACATGCTACCTAAGCATATTTATTTCAAAGATTCTGACTTATTTAGAACTGTTGAGATATTGAACATCTTTATAAACTTTCTGTCATAAAATGCCAGTAAGCAGAGAAGCACAGCAAAGGGAAGAAACACTCCAGCAGACAGCTGCATGACAAAATAAAACACCCTACATGGTAATGGATATTTAGTTGAAATATCCACACACCCTCAGACATTAAATACTGAGGTATGCAAGAAAGGTGGAAAAACCACAGAAAATGCTTTCTTACCTCTGCAGACCTCGGAAGTATCTTCTCTCCTGTCTCTCCAAGATGGTGTATGAAACATGCTGGATCATGAGGCCACGTACGGTCCCACCAAGTGCCCTCCCCTCCCCTTGAGAGACTCGTGACACAGACCAAAGCTTGTGAGGGGCAGAGGAGAACTCGCAGTGCTCTGCAGGGCAAAGCTGCAGGGAGCAGCACCAGGAGGAAGCAGCACTCAGAGTGCAGGGGAGCTCCACAGAGCCGGCGGCCGAGGGAAGGAGCGGCCGCACTCCTGGAGCCAGCAGTAACCCGGCTTTGCCTGGACACAGCAGCCACGCTCTTCCAGACCTCCAGAGATGCTGTGTGCACCAGGTCTGCGGGGAGCTGAGGTGTGGAGGTCCCACGGCACCTTCTATGGTCAGCCCTTCTGTGCTGCTAGCACTGAAACCAACCAGCAAGGCAAGCCCAAATGCTCCATCACTCGGGAATTCACAGGAACAGGATTACTTTGTCAGGTGTGGGACTTATGGGGGTTCCCACTGACTGCGCCTCAAAACATTCCTGCTGCCGAGGGACCTCCTGCTTGGGTCTGAAAGCACACACGGCCCTGACAAGCGCTTGGGCGGATCAGAGCCGGAGCTGCGACAGACAAGGATCGACTGACAGCGTTTCCACTTGGGCTGGCACCTGTCAGGTTCTCCACTTCACAGCACATTTGTGTTTTATCTTCAGTGCCAAGGGAAACACTACGGCAAGAAAAAACCCCAAATCTTCCAGAGCTTGTGCACACTGAAATATGCTTAGAAGCCAAACTGAAAGCTTCTTTCTGGGTTACTCATGCTTCACGGAGGCTTCCTATACTTCCACTGCTCATCATGATTTTTATGTAAAGTCTCATAAATGGTCATAAGCCATTACACAGGTATTTGGTTATTCACATCAATTCAGCTGCTTGTTAAAGGCCCGTCTGCTTAAGGCAGTGAAGGGCTGCAGAACTTCACAGCTTGAATTCCTCAAATAAGAAGGCAGAATAATTTCTATTCTCCAGTGGATATACCCTCACAGAAACGTCAAACATCTCAAAATACATCCCAGTAAGAAGAAAATACTTGGATATAAACAACTAATCTTTTCTGGGGGAAGCTTATCAGAATCCAAGCTGAGCAGAAGCCACCAGGTCCAGTCTCATCCTGCAGAAATGAAAGGTCAGGGGCTCCTAATCACTGGGACCAAAGCCCGTTTGGTTCATTACATACAAAGTCCTGCAATCTTGCCTTTACAAGCATTTTATAAGCAACTGCCATATGGAAAAACTCCCACATGTTAATAAATAATTTAATATACGCCAACCCAAACACTTCCTCCAATCCTGTTTGTGTCCTGAAATTGCTAATTAGTTCCTGCTCCAGCTTCCAAAGTCAACAGTGTGTTTCAATTCCTCTCTCCATTTCGTGAAAGCTGCCTCACGCACCCAAAGGCAGCCCAGTGCCTCTAATCTGCCTCAATTACAGTCACTGTGCTGCTGTCAGGCAAGTATCTCCCAAGCATCCAAGAAAAAGAATTTGATGTTTTCAATGTCAAATGAATGTCAGGCCGGAGTGGAAGCAGCACAGAAGGTTGTCCTTAATTTCTCTAATAAAAAAATAAATGGACCTTGCAGCCCAGTTTTTTAAAAGTACCACATTTGGGTACTTAACTCTCATGGATTTCAGTGTAAGATAGAAACATAAATGCCTCCAAAAACAGAGATTCTGCACTCATCCTCTCAAAGCACCATATCCAGGCACAGATTACAGATGATGAGAGACAAGAAAAGATGCTCCTCCCTCATTTAAATTGGGACACACTGGAACATACCACATCAAAGCACTGAGGGAACAGGTAGTCTTCCCTCTTCCTGCCAACCATTCTCTGCAGCTTTCTGGAAAACCAAGGAAGTTTCTGTTAAATGTAAGCCTGCCTGCTGTTCATTGCTCTGCCTGAATATTGAATAATCACAGGCAGAACTGACACAAAACCAGCTCTGCCTATAGAACAACAGATTTCCTGGAAACACAGATCTTGCTGTAAAACTTCAAGTTGGACTAAAATGTGAGGTAAGACAACATGATCTGGAGAGAAGTAGCTCCTTGAAGCCTTAGCTGGCTAAACACACACACACACACACTCTACAGCCACAAATAAATCTATCTGCAAGTTAGAAGGAAAAAGAAGAGTTAGGGGCCACAGTGTGTAGCAATGAATGAGATAACTTTGCTGCAATGAATAGAGGGAGCACAGAGACATTTTCCAAGAGGCAAAGGGGAACATTACACAGCATCCAACTGCAGTGTGCCTCATCTTCACCACCCTACAGCAATGTCCTACATTTATAAAGCAGCAGAAAATCATATGAGAAATTCTACAACAAAGCCACATCAGCCACTACCTCAAAGCAACTCTTTGAAACCACTTCAAATTTTCAAAGCTTCTTTGAAACCACTTTATCGCCTTTAAAACAATGAAAAGATCCCCAACCCAACAGCCACTTTGTCTAGGAAAGTTTTCAATTTCAATGCAGCTTTCTCATGGTAATATTATGCAATTAAAAATTGAGCTTAAAATTACCCATGTAAAAGATTCTAAGCAGAAGCTGACATTTACTCTGGAGGTTGTTCATGCCTATAGAAGACTCTGAAAAGGTCAGTAAAAATGTAAATAAGGTGAGACACTTCCTCAGGAGTATAGAAATTTCCATCATGTTAGGGCCTATACCCATTTCTATGTGCAAGGCAATGTTATGAATGCCCTGACGGCTTCTCATGGGCCCTATGAGTCCCGAGCTTGATCTAGAAATAGGTCTCCAGACTTCAGTAAAACAACTGGCACCGAATTCTCAGTGTTTTAGCGAAAGTAGGATCCAGCCACCCAGAAAACTGCCAATACAGTTTACTGTCCATGGGTTTAATCCCAGCACTGTTTTCAGCAAGCAGGGATGGTGGATTTGGAAGGGTTGTGCTTGTTAGAATTTAACTATTAAGCAAAACCTTGAAGAACTGCCCAAATCCAAGTCACATGTGCATTTCCTAAGTCTTGTATTTTGGACACTATCACTAACCTGAAATGCTTTCCTGGGAGCAGCGCTCGTGTAATTGAATAAATGGGATTAGGTCTCACGCTCCCAACACCCCCAGTTTCGCATTCCTCGAGAAATTCTGAACACACTGCCAAGAACACACCACCTCGGTCATCCTTTCCACTTCTCTCACACATCTGCAGGTTGCCTGGTGTGCTCTCTCATTTTATTACTCAATGTGAAAAGTAGCCCTAAAAGGGGAAGTGGGAACCCTGCACCTGCAAGGAATGCAGGCTTCCAATTTCCTATTTCCTGAGTGTTTAAAGGTCATTGGGGACACGCCAGGTAAGGCAGATCCTTTCTCTAGACCTTCCTCTTGCCCCCTTACACTCCAAGTCTTTGGAGATGTTTTTCTAGCTCATTATTTTTAAGCTCTCAGCAGGATAAGATACAATTATATGCTCAATCATGATTACAGATTTGCGGGTTGTGATTTTAGAAGTCTCAAAATGAAACTCATTAGATTAAATGTTCTTCCTAGCTTTGTATGAGAGAGACAAGAAGAACTGACATCTCTAGCTAGCTGGCTAGCATGAGCAAGCTAGGAAGACTGGAAATTGCTTTAGGAATCAGGCAATCTCATCTCTGCTCCCAGCTGTGCCACTGAAATGCCCTCTGGCTGCACAACTCACTTCAGCAGTGGTGCCCCCTTTCCCCCCCCAAGCAAGTTCAGTTCTGCTTATCTAGAACTGTCCTGCTCAAGTGGACTGTCACAGTCTGTTGGTACTTCACGTCACTGAAGCTATTGGTAAAAAGCCCCACAAAGTCGCTCTGGACATCTCCAACAAAAGCAATAGGATTTTTAGGAGAGATGATCAGGTGTGCAAAACACAAATGACCTGGGCACCAGGTGCAAGAACTGCTCTCCACATTGCCCCCTTCCAGATCTGCCTGAATCAGAGTCCATTCCTGCACAGACAAATAACATTTCATGCTATTACAGACTTCCAATTTTCCCTGTGATCAAGACACAGAAAATTCAGGGCTGGAACTAATGGTCTGTGAGGCCGAAATAAAAACGCTCTCCTTTCTACCACATACTGATCAACATTCTCACTGATCATCTGGAAATGCCTGGGTCAGCAATCAAGCTCTCAGTGGGTTCAGAGCAACCAGCAGCTGGATTGACATTGCCTTCTAAACCATGCAGAGGTAAGGTTCCCCCTGTCTCCCGTTGACAGGTAAATTTAAGTGCCTGCTTTACCATGTAAAATGCTTGCCTCTCAGTTCAAGGTCATTTTTCTTCAATCCACAGTCAGAGGTGTATGGCACATTAAGTCCTATCATTCCCCTGTCATGGTGGAGAAGGGGGGGAGCTTTTAAGCCTGTGCAGAGCACTCGGGGTTACAGAAATAAATACGGCTTTACATTGCAGCTTTCACATTCAAGATATCTCACAGTAGTTTACAAAGTAATGAGTCAGATAATAGGGCTGCAGCAGCTGTGCAGGTACACTCACTGGAAATTAATGCTGAGAAAACAGAAGTCTTAATTTTTTGATTCTCTTTATTTGCTCTTCGGCAAAACATGTCCGCAGCCTCAGCCTGACTAATGAGCATCAGTGGCTTCTGCAATTTAAAATCTCCAGATTATTTGACATTCCAGTTTGTTTTAATTTTCAGATTAGCTCTATGATTAAAGCTCTCCATTAACTACAATACTGTTCAAGCAAAAGTGGAAAAAATGCATGTACCTCCCTGTCTTGGCTGCACTGTAAGGAAGGTCTGATCTCTAGTACCACACAATTTGCAATTAGCTCAGAATCACACAACTATTTGATTTTCGTTCCCCTTTCTCTCCTCCATAATTAGCTGCTATAAGCAGACCCTCAAAGGCTGATTATTGAGTGTTCTGAGGATTCCATGGTTTATTATGCTGGCACCAGTAAAGTATATATTATAAGTAAAAATATATTTTTCTTTGAAACAAGCTCCTGAGGTGCAACCTGATACACTCAATTTTGTATATATGCTCCTTTCCCAGGTTCTGTGGACAAATGGACTTTCTCATTCTTCTCATCTGAGTCACCTAATCCACCAGTTGTGGATTAAGTTGTTTTGGAAAAATGTGCTGGCTTTATGTAGACATATTTTTCGTGGCTGACTCTGTAATCAGTTAATGAGAGTCACACAGAACAACCAGGCTGAAGGGAATGTGGGAGCTCACCTGGGCCAGCTTCCTGCCCAAAGCAGGCTCAATGCCAAAATTAGACCAAGCTATTATGCTTTTGTCCAGTCACGTCTTTAAATCCTTCAATGATATAAAGAACCCTTCAAAACCTCTCTGAGGAACCTGCTCCTATGCCCAATTATGTGGCATTAGCCTGCATTTCTGGGGGCAGAAGGATACCAGATAGGACAGATGCTTTCAGTGAGACTCGAATGATATCTGTCGAGAGCCGAGTTCTGAAAGCACCAAGTCACTTCAGGCTCTCAGAAATCCACATTCCAGTTACTCCAAAAGGCACAGCCTTCAGAACACTCACCCAGAGCTGTAACTACCTCCTTTGCTTCTGCTCACACTATTTCTGGAAATCTGGAAAGGGATTTAAATCAACATTACACCACTTTTCTGCCTCAGCTGCTCTGAAACTTTCTGCAGTTCTCTTAACTTGTCAAGCAGCTTTGTCAGCACAACCTTGCTGCAGTACTTTTGATGGACACCAGAGACAACCATAACTTGGTGCAACAAGGTTTTTGTAATTGATTTTGACATGAAATTTCATCTCTCAATTCTGACAGAAGCGGAGTTCCTCTTCCCTGAGCTTCCTGGTGATACTGGCTGGGCAACCAGGACAACTTTAGGATTTGCACCCCCTTCAAAGACCATCTCATTTTCTACGCTAATGCTAGAAGGGAAGGGAGGACTCAGAGATTTCACTGTTACTGCTTCTGAGCTGAAACAGAAGCACAGCAGAAGCTGACACAACACAACAGTGATGGATGGGTGGATGGAATGAGTCTCTCACTGCAGTGATGGAATCCCAAGACTGAGGCAGAGGGATAAGCATCTTCCCATCAACTCCTGCTTTTGTTCCTGGCAGGCTTTCTTGGCACATTTTCATTGTATAAACAGTCCTGGAGCAGCATCTGTATAATGAGCTCTGCTCTGTAATAACAAGCATTCTATTTTAGAGTAACAATTAGAATTGCTTGTAGAATAGAAATGCTAAATGAGACATGCAAAAACATATACACAACCCGAAATGTGGGGAGAGAAGAGAATTTACCATTCTCAGCAGGGCAAACAGTACAGGAAAAGCTGTGAAAATCAAAAACATATGACTGACAACTACAGCTTTCCAACATTAACTGTTTTTCATCAGAAGTATCAGCCAAGTGGAGATGACATGGAAATCGAATCAGTGGTTGAAGAGTTAAGATGCTGCATTGCCAGAGAGCACACATTGCTCTAACTGAAGTGAACGTAGCTGGGCAGTAAAACTTACCAAGGTTTCCAGTTATGCATTGGTTTATGTATACACCTTTCTATACAAAGCATCATAAATAATGCAGTTGAACTTCTCAGTAAAAACACACAGTAAGTTCAATATGCATAGTGAGAGCACAAAGCAACTCACAGTATCACATATTTGCAAAATTCCCTCTGTAACATGAAGGCCTCAGTCCATTCCCACAGTAGCTCACTGGTGCAAAACTCTACCATCCACCTTTAACTGAAATTATGTTTTTATTTAATTTTCTATCACTGTGCTGCTAGCAACAGCTGCAGTACAGCATAGTTCCCCAGAATTCTGCTGTTTTTACAAATACATCATGTGCACTCTATTTGCATTGGTTCTCACAGCAGCAGTGAAAACACTAATTATTTTAGTGAAGGTAATTATTCTAGTTATTATTTTGGTGAAGTGATTCTTCTAGTGAAGGCAGTGGAAATAGCAGGCTCTTCATGAACAGGTTCACTACAACCCCAGCAACTGAATGCTATTAACTTGCCTAAGGCCAGTCAAAGTCAGTAGCAATGCTGGACTGGGAAAATGAGACTCTTCTCCTCGAAATTCTGTCTTTAGCTCAAGCTCCAGATCATTCCATCTCCTTATTAGCTGCTGTAATTACCATGTACTCTAGTGGAGCTCCTGCTGTTTAGTTTTTCATAGGCTACTTTATTATGCAAGTATATATAGGCTCTTCCTGTTTAAGATGCCTAAATTGCATTTTCTGTGCACTTGTAACTTGGCCACAAATTCACATCAAGCTGGAAAGGGAATTTACCACCTGGGATCCCTGTCTTCTGAAGATACTGCTAGTTATTATAATAGATTTATATTTCTGGGTGTCAACCTCAGGCAAGAAGGAGCTGGACGCTGACTACGGGAGTCTTTTCATAGTCCCATGAGAGCCACAGGTGAAAGGACCTAAAGGGAGAATCTTGCCTCCAACTGTCAGCTTTTCCCCCTCATGTGCTGAGAGAGACTAAACGCTCGAGAATGGAAAAGAGGGATAAAGAGGAATAGCTGTAGAGGTTGTTTCATTATTTCCAAGATAACCAAAGTATCTCAGAAGTGAGTCAGGTTTTTCTCATCCAGAAGGAAAAGTCTGAAATTATTCAGAAACAAAGCTGTCATCCTAACTCATCTTGCATGTGACCTCTGGATGTTAAGACAGACACAGAAGACAAAGGGAAAATCAGGAGTTCTACAAGCGAAGAAATCATAGCAGAGCCAAACACATGGACAAGAACCACCACCATATGACTTCACAAAGAGTTTCAGCTTCTATAAATACCAAGCTGAATGGAATTCTTGTATCACTACAATTGCTCCTCCTGCCTCGCAGCAGTTGTTTCCCACTGGTCCCTCAGCTTAAACTTCAAAGCTTCATGACCTAAACCTGAAAGACATTCACACTATGAAGTGCCCATGCTGGAGGTGGGGAGGTGTTAGTAGCATTTAAATATCACAGCTGAAATTTCTCCTCCAGTTTACATTGGTTCTACATCCTCCACACAGCAGAACTCCCTCAAGTCCCCAGCTCCAATCTTCCTGACACAATCTCTCACCTGGGCCATTTGCAGCACAGTCTACACTCACACAAACATTGTGTTTCCCCTTATTCTGCTGCAAGAGCTTTTCTGTTCCACAGATGCCATGTCAGCCCTAGCAGGAATCTAGCCTGTCTTATCTGTAAACACAATTTTTGCCCGGATGTCCCTATGGAAGAAGCAAGGGACTGGAAACCACAGCTCAGGGCTGCAGTATCAAGGCGTTCTCTGAAGCCAGAGAGGTTTGACAAACACAGCAGCAATTACCAGGACGTAAAGCCAAAACTATTCTTCACATTCCTGAGCAGACAGATAACACCAGAGCTGGTCCTCTAATGGTCTCAAATTCCTCTCACATGATTTTGTGGAATAACTGAACTCCACACAGCAGAGCTGTGAGTCTCAGCAGCACTGCTGTACACAGTTACTGTACAGGGTTTCAATCATATAATTTAGTATTTCTCCCAGAAAAATACTTGTTTCCTTACAGACTCCAAAGTAAGAATATAGTAGGATACTGTTATATTACCTAGTGAAAAGAATGAGTGGCAGAGACAGAACTCCTGGACCTCCAATTCACATTCCAACTGCATCTCCCCATATCATTTTTCAAAGCCTTCAGTTTCAACCCTAAACTTACAATTTATGTTCTACATATTCAAATTTAACAGATCCAGAAAGATCACAAAAAAGTTTTCACCTGTAGAGCACAGCTCAGCAGGCCAGGGAGCAATTCATACAGGTGTCCACTAGCTCTGAACAAATAAGAACACTGAACATAAGAATCAGAGAAGATTATGACAAAAAAGGTAGGAGATTCCAGAACCATTAGCAGTCAGCTATGTAAAGAGTAGGAAAGGAAAAATCCACAGGTGCCTGCTCTGAATTCCTTGAAAACATTGGGAAAAAGAATGGGAATTTAAAGGTTCCAGATTAGAGAAAGTTTGGCAAGGGCAGGTTCCGTATGGGAACTTTCCTATTCAACGCAATAAATTTTCTCTGACTCAAAGCACTGGAAGACAGATGAGAAACCTTTCACTGCTTTGTAAATTATGCAAAACACATGGGACTAAAATGAATACTCAGCTTAGGAAAGCAACAGAAATAAGAGATGCTTAATTCTGATCAGAATTCTCAGTAACGTGCATGAAATGTTCAAAAGATGTTAATACAAGAACATGCTACTTCCTCTCACAGAGGAGATCTTCCCAGTCCCTGAATTTCCACCAGCAGGCACAGGAGGGGTGTGGATGGTGCCATTAATCAATCAGTTCTACTCATTTATTCACAATACGACAATCAAAATTAATGATGGAAGGGAGCTGGAAAGGGCAGGTGAGCGCTTGAGTCAACTTGTAAAGATTTAAAGAAAGCAAATTAAAGCAGCAGTGAAACGCGAACTGCAGCCAATCTTAATTACAAACTAAAGCCAGAGCAAAGTGAAGTTTCTCTCTTCTTTCACTACATGTTGCCTTTAGCTGAAGACAAATTGCTGGCACTTTTGTAATCTACTAAGTTAAAGTCATTACCCTGACAGTGCCAGGAAGTCTAATTTCCTGGAGCAGTAATACAAAGATTTATAAGGGAATTTAAACACTCACCTTCTGGAATAGAAAATCTATCATCAGCATGAGGCTACATGGAAAGTGACTGAGGATTTCAGATAATGGAGAAGAAGAAATTCACCTGCTGACAAGTTCATCCAAAATCTCATTTCCTGCCTACACAGGCTGCTGACCAGGGTAAGTGTACACACAAAGCTGAGCTTTCAGATAAATTCAGCTTTTCTGTGATGTCCCCACTGCAACAAAATAGACTTCTTCAATTACAAGCATTTTTAACACTAGTTCAGTATTTCAGCACAGCTCTCTCCTCAACTTATGTTCCCATTAAAATGGAACTTAAGTAATCGGAAAGGAAAAGAGAAATTAATAAGTAGTTTAATAACTTCTTTAAAGAAGAAAATGAGCTAGCTCATCCACCAGGCTGAAATGTACCTGCATGTCTCGTTATGGCTGAAGACCTTCAACTCCCTAATGAGATAAACTGAAATGAGAGCTGAACTTCAACACCCACAGCTCCATGGAACAGCTACTGTTCTGCCCTCAGATGTATGTGCACATAAACAACAAGCCATGAGATTTGCTTAAACCGGACACCACAGAGGTCTGGCTTTAATTAGGAATAACCTAACGCTGACTCCATATTAAAAAACTCTTCTGTTCTTCTGGACTTTCTCCTCCCATGCTCCAGCACCAAGGAACAGAGGTGGACAGACCAACACCTTCATGCAGAAGGATTAAATGTTACAATCCCTGTAACATCTTTGGGGGACTGACACACATCAATCCTGATTCTGCTCAGAAAACCTTACTGCAGAGATAGTGCCATCTGAGACACTGCCTTCCCCTGCACAGGTATGATTAATCCTCATCTTCCCCCAGTGCCTGAGCCTCCTGCCACTATTCCTGCTCAGAAATTAAGGACTCTATGAGCAAAGCACAGGAGTTGTACTACGCTATGTATTTAATGTGCACACAGGAGAAATCAGCGCTGGGGTAGTGCAGAAGAGAACACGCTGCAGAGGAGGCAGCCAGCACCACTATCACTGACCTACTTTAGACTGGGGAAGGGATTTCAGTAAGACTTTCCGCCCTCCACCCCTCACAGAAGCAGCAATTTTTGAAAGTCCTAAATTTAGCAAGGTTCTGAGGACAGCATTCATAATTTCTTGTCAGTGCTGTTCCTTTCTCTATGCAAGCTTGTATCACTTTCCCCCAAATTTATGCTCTCTCTCCCTGACTGTCAGAGAAAAAAATATGCTCCTTTCAACAAAGAGGAAACAAGAAGCTTCTCTTTCACAATTTTTACTCACGAGGACAAGAGTACTCTGGACACTGCCAGGGCATATACATTTATTTTTTAATATCAGATGAGACAGCTTCTGAAAGCACTGCAAGTTCTCCCATCTGACATTATCCAGTTTACCACAGATAACAACCCTGAACTGGAAGCTTTCCCCTGCCAGAATGCCTAGCACATAAAATTATTAAAGGCTTAGAAATGGTTTCAGGGCTGTTCAAATGATGGCTGCAGCAAAACCTGATTCCCATTAAAAAACCAGGAGCCATCAGGAAGTGACTCTAGTTCATCACTCTGCAAAAGAGAACTGCCTTCCTTCACTCATTCCTCAACAGAACGAATTCCAGGGGGCAGGGGGAAAGGTGAAATACTAGCATTTAAGCGAGGCTACAACTCACAGGACCCTTTAGATTGTTCAGGATATGAAGAGGCTCCTAAGATGTTGTACTGACAGGACAGAGGTTCTGAAGGACTGAGAAACCTCTGCATCCTGCACGGACACTAGCCAGGCCTCACCCACAATCGACAGAAGTTTCTGGTTTTATAATGTCTGGCTGCAGGACAGGTAGAGATTCCTGACATTAAAGTAATTTGGAATTAAAAAGAAGTTTCCAGAGCTGACAGAAAATAGGTCTGAACTAGATTGCTGCTACTGGTCCATGGTTTTTCAAGTGATCACAGCCATACTCTCCATTAAGCTCAGTGGTCATACCCAGGAGTATCTCGTAGGGAAACCATGCAAAGTTCTTGAAACCACATCTTCAGACCCACCAGATGTTGGTGGATGGATAGAAGCTCCATGGATGCTGACTGTAAGATTACGGGAAACTTAAACAACACTACATCCCAGTATTTGTTAACTACCACAATGTTCCTTTGCTGCATTGCACGAACAAATCTTATTACTGCAGTTTCATTTGCTCACAAAGATTCCAGCTGAAAATTCACTTTAATATGGCTTTAATAATACATGAAAGAGATTAATCTATAATTGTTGATTTTTGAAATACCACTTCATCATGTCACTCAATCTGAGTGCTTTTGATCATTAAAACTTGCATGATTTTTCCATCTTGGTAACGAGGTTCTGCCTCAGCTGAGAGCTGATCTCATCAGAGCCAATTATACTCTATAGAAGAGATCTGACCAGAGCTCTTAAGGGTTTTAAAACTGCAGTTTTATTTTCTTTATTTTACCAAACAATTTAAAGTTCAAGCAACCTTGTTAGAACCTTTGGTATCCAGGAATTCTCAAGCAAATGAGATGCTGGCAGGAAACTACCGGCAAAAAAAGTGAACAAAAATGCATCACTGTCTTGGTTTTTTTCACTCTTGGCACGCAAGTCAATAGTTACTTATGCCTTTTTTCATGTCAAAGTGCTTCTTTCAAAATGCTGTGGGATTAATCTCCTGACCTTATCTAGCATGAGAGACGTAATCTATTTGATTTTGATTAAATAGGGGTGTCTCAAAATTATCAAACAACCTCTTCAAGAGGGTGATTTTTACAGCAATTGCATATAATAACAAGCTGTGTAAGCTCAGAGACAGATACATCTCCTATCAGATCTGCCCACCACTTTTACCATTAACAGAGCCACATGAAAGATTTTTATCTTATTTTCGAGAAAGCTATGAAAGATACATTTCCTTGCAGAAGTTCTTGATTTCCATCTTTGCCCTTTAGTGGCACCTACATTCCAATCACATTTAGAAAGGAATGCAAACGCTGAAGCCTTTGCTAAATTTTGCATTCCTTTCTTTTCCTGCATCCTAAAGGTGTCTCCTTGCTCTGCACTGCAATCAGCTCCCAGCCTGAACTGATGGCAGCCAGCAAAGGCTGGTTAGAAGTTTCCTGCAGCTCAGCTCTCTCAATAGGATGGTATGGCAGCTTCTGAGAGGTTCATTAGTATCTTGCATTATTTCACAAGATACAGAAGATCTTGTGCAATAATGCACCAAATGAAAATCAGTGTTTAGACATGAGACTAGAAACTGCATCCACTATAAAGGGTGTCTGTAAATAGATTAGATCCATCTATGTATTAGGATTAGTTTGCATATCATCAGAGTTGCACTGTGAATTTAAGTGCGTGCAGCACTATGTATGTATAATTATTGCACCATTACTGACTATCAGCACATCTCTAAGGATCTCAGACATGGCTCTCAGTTAACAGTAAGGAAATTGAAGCACAAGTAAGTGGACTGGAAAAAGGTCACCAAAAGAGCATAATTCAGGTATCCCAAGCCCATGGATCTCTCCACTGAGTCAGACTGTCTCTTTATACTCTCCCAAATTCTCTACGTGATGCGGGAAGAGTTTAGATTTTTCTTCTGAGGAATACTCAGGTAGTTCTGGGTATTCAGAGCTCATTAAGGTGAGGCTGACAGGGTGGCACCGCAGCAGTTGCCATGACAATGGCTGGATCTTCGCAGAGACGTTGCACACATTTCAAATCAAAACCCGTCCAAGTCTCAAAACACCATCCAATGCTCTAAGAATTCTGACAAAATCCCAAATCACCTCTTCATCTCCAATTTAAAAAAGTACCATGAATGCAAGAAGGGAATGCAGATTGTGAAAAGATTCCACCTCTGCCAGAGCTGAAATACAAAAGCACAATGCAGAATTTTTCTGTGAACCTCCCAGATCCTGGAAAACTACAAGTACTGCTCACTACAGACAGGGAGGAATACTCTGTTCAGGGGAAGACAGGCTATCAGCAAAGGTAAAAATCCTCAATCTCTGCTGTCACTCAGTTCCACAGAATGCTGGAGAATGACAGAGATGCCAGGGGGAGGAAAGGGTTAGTGCCAAGTACTCTCATCTAGTGCATTTCACAACTCCTTACAGTCAGGTCTGGTGCAGGTGGGTTGCAGATGGAGCTATTGAGGAGAGCTCGTACTCACCCCTCTCTGGAGTTACAATCACCCAACACCAAATCAGACAGGCTTCTACGAGATTCCACCAATTCAGCATCTTAGACAAAAACTCATACCCAGTATTCAATACTAGATAACAGCATGCACAGATATATGCATTATTTCAATTAACTGACTACAAAAGAGATCAGGCTGATATGCTCATGTCTCAAGTCCCTTTAAGAGCCTCCAGCTCCCGAGCTACTTGTTATTTCCAAAGGCACAAACATTAGCATTACCTTTTGCTGCTTCAGACCGCTTAGGCAAATCAAGTGTATCAAAATTCCTGTCCAAATCTCCATTCTTCTTTCCTGTGCAAAAAAAGAAGACAACAGATGGAGAAGACTGTCAGTATACTGACAGGTAAGTTACTGTCATGTGCATCTAAAAGATGGGAGAGGATACAGACCCAGAATATAAATCACAGACTGGTACCCATAATTGTGTGTACCTGACTGGCAGTCCAGCTGCACAGCTGCGGCTGTAGCACGAGCAAACTTAGGGACAAACACCCGTGCTGCTTTCAGGCTGATCTGCAAACATGCTTAGCACAAGCTTTTCAGAGTCTTAGGAGTGCTTTAAACCTTGGAAATTTGCGCCATTTCCCTTCTTGGCAAAGCTGTGCCCCTCCCTCAGAAGCCCAGTGTTTACTTGCCGTTTTCACAGAGGAATTTTGACCTGAAGCTTAGCTCAAGCGAAGAAACAACAGCTTTGCTTTGCAGCCTCTATTCTCAATGCAACAACCAGGCAGGAAGACCTAGATTTAATATATTGTACAGACAGCAGCCAACAACTTAACATTGAATTGCCCTTCAATCAACAAAGTGTCCCTTTTGCTATTTATTAGAAGCTAATGGAAATCATTCCATACTTTTGCTAAGAAACAGTGTCAGACTACTACATCAGCTTTAATTTATACAACCTTTACATAAAACAGAACAAAACCTGCACTTTTAGTGAGGTTGAGAATTCAAGGTTGTGTTAACACGTGGGGAAGGAAGGGTTAGTTTCCATGCCCCCAAGGGGAGACGCTGCCCACATGGATGCTGTGGGATAAGCAGGAACCTTGCCATCAGAGGAATACTGGCAGCAGAGAGAGATTTGGAAGGCAGTGTAAGACTCTGCACAGCTTCAGCGTACAATTCAGCTTTCCCAAATTATTTTGAGGGGGGAAAAAATCCAGTTATTTAGTTCCTCTCCCTCCAGAGCAAGGAAGGCAGGTGCGATGGGATGAATTCAGACAACGCAATTTAAGCTGCCAGAAGTGGCTTCTGCACAGGGACTACCAGGCTGTTAATGGAGGTTTTACAGAAAGGGCTGGAAGCTCCACCAGCCAGGCTGCCTAAAAGCAAACAGGAAAATGGTCCTTGAAAATGCAATGAGGGGATTAGTGTGAGTCTTGACTGCCAACAGGTCACAAGATGGAAAAGGCCAGTCCCTGCCTTGTTACAGCAGGGGGCTGCTAAGTGCACAGTGAATTCAATGGGTCACTCTACCTTTCCTCTTGACAAAAGGATAAAGGTATTGCGTACTGCACCGACAAGAATCAGAGCCTTTAAATACCATTATGAATATTTAGGAATAACATTAAGAGGGAAACCTCCCCTCAAGGTAGTATCCCATCCTCTCCCTTTCTTTGGGAGGGGATGGAACCACTCCCTTTTCCTTTGAAATGCCAATACAGAATACCAGTCAACTTCCACTGCTGTGCAAAACAAAACAGTGCACCCAGAAGTTCTGCCTATCTGAAGTTATTTCCTTAATAAGAGTATGCAAAAGCCCATCTAAGCTGCCAAAAGGTCATGCAGCCAGGTACCACAGCACTCCTTGAAAGGTTTCTTTTCTAAAGAAGGGACAGGAATCAGTGGCACTCTGCAGCCTTCCACCAATTTTTTTTGCTCTGTGAAAGGAGCAACACATGGCTTGGGAAATCAAATACCAGAAAGAAAAGGCACTGTACATCACCAAAGGACTTTGCATTTCATAATGGCAGCTGAACCCTGTAACTGGCTGCAAACCCTTGTTGACTCTTAGGGCATTGACAGGAAAAAGCAGGGCAGAGGGAATTAAAAGGAAAAAAGCATTCAAGGAAGGAAGTCAGTGTGGGAAAGATTACAGACTTAAAGCAGACCAATAAATGTGACTCCACCTTATCTACAAGCAGGACAAACTGTTTTTTCACATGACCCCAAATTCCATGTCTTTGCTATTAGATAGTCTAAACCTCAGAACATGTTCTCAGAAAGCCAGACCTTCCTTGACACAACTACTAATTTCAAAAGTTCTCTCAATAATTTAAAGGTTGCTTTGGCACTTCTATCAGCCCTGCAGAACTGAGATGGCACAGTAAGAGTTCCCTTCTTCCCAGTGGCAGCGTTTAGTAAGCGCTGTGTCTGTGCACGACTTGTTAAGGGGGAATTATCCAGGAGCGCAGTGTTGGCTGCTACTTTTGAGCTGGGAAAGCCAAAGCAGCTGCCTATTTACTGACCCATCTTTCATAAAGACAGCACCCTCCACCTGTGCTCTGGGCTCCTCAGTTGCTGTCTCTCCATTTCTGGGCCAGACAGCAAACACTGGCTGTTTGGAGGAGCCTCTGCTGGTTTGTGTCTCAGCCCTCTGAGGAACTCCCACCTCTGTTCAAAGCAGAAGGTGCCAGCTGCTTGCCAATGGCAGCAGTTCAGAACACAGAACTCTGCCCAAGGGGATTTCAACCCTACAAATTACTTGCTTAATCAAATGGATTTGGTTTGGAAATACCCCAAGCACCTACACTTCCAGGGTTTTCCTACAGGGACAAGGTGAGCAAGCTGCAAGGACACTCTGAAACAAATCGACCCAGAAAGCAAAGGTTTCAATCTGAGGCCCAGCAGCTCTTTTTCCCATTTGATTTTCACAGATATTGGAGTCTACTGATTAAAACCTTCTCAGCCATCCCCATGCAGCCCTGATAACATGAGAAAATCAGCCTCACTGCCAGGTTTAGTAGCTCTGAACACCCTGCTCTGTCCCTCAAGCCTGTGCATTTGTTCACAACAGGGATGTGAACACACACACAAGCCACATAGCTGGGATTTGTATGGAGCACACCACTGCTGCTCCCTGGATCCTCACAATCGGGTTGTGCAGCACAGAGATGCCCAAACCACAGCACAAACTGCACTTGCACTAGGATAGAAGTTTAAGATCTGTTTTGGTACATTTCAATTTCCAGCCATGTCCAGGTTCTCCAGGTTTTCCAGCCTGAGGTGTGTCAGAGAAAAGCCAATGCTGTTGGATGAGAAGCACAGCTCCAAATTTTGCCAAGAGAGAGTTCTGACCATGCCTGCTGACAGGCCTGTTTTATGAGCCCTGGCTGTGGGACTGGCACAGCACCGTGGTTTGGGAAAATTGCCTGATAGGAGACTTGCTTGTGCAATATGCAATTTACAGTCTCTGAAACAGAGGGATTAAAATTCCTCCCCTCTCTCCCCTTGCTACTTTTCATTATGTAAGAAACACCAAAACATGACCTTCAGCATTTTCCATCTGTCAGAAACTCCGTACAGACTCTGAAGTGTGACCCAGCGTTATTAACCACTAATGTTGTTGTTGATCCTCCTCAAATGTCGTTTTGCTTTACAGGATAATCAAACCACGGTGCAGCCAGACCATTTCTGCTGAAGGATTAATTCCCAAATGCTTGCTTTTCTGGTTGAAATAGAAGTTTAAGGGAAAGTGCTTCTTCATAACAATCCCACCTTATCCTCCCTGGTGCTCATCATTACAGCCACGGAGCTGGCCACAAAGGAGTGCCAGAAACCAAGGGCTGAGCTCTGTCCTGCCAACAAATTTATCCTCCACAGCCTCACACTCACAATCCAAAATCAGTGTACTGCAGAACACTACCCAGCACCATTTGTTGGGAAGACAATTAGATTTAATTGGCTGGATTTTCCCCTCCCCAACATTTCTCCTTCGGCTCAACCCTCCAGAACCCATGATCTGAAGCAAGTGTCACGACCTGACAACGCCCCTGCCTTCATCCCCAAATCAGCCTCAGTAAAGGAGTTTCCCAGGCGCCCGCAGCCTATCAACTTCCCAGCCCAGAGAAGCCTCAGACTTGTGTCTTTCAGGTGCAATTTTACTTACTGTGCTGCGATGAGAAACTGAAGCCTATCCCCATGGACAGGTACTGGGGCAGCCTCATCCAGAACTGTGTGTGCCAGTACCAGAGCTGCAGCAGCCCAAGCAGAAAAAGGACCAAGCCCCCTTGAGAACACACAGCCAAGCTGCTGCAGCTCACAGCTCCCTGCACTCCTCACACCAGCCTTCCTTCCCTCTGGCAGGGCTGGTGACACAGCCCACACCCGGTGTTCCTGCTCTCCTGGCCTCAGCAGGCCAGCTGCACAGCAATCCCCCTACCGCACTTACACCAAGAATGAATAAATCCTCGTCTTTTCCATTCGTGGTATGGAAAGACCAAACTGCAAAAGCTCCCTCAGAGGATTTTTCCATGTCTGCTGAAATGAACAGGAGGATGTGCTGGGGGAGCAGAGGAGAAGGTGGATGAACAAGACCTTGATCTCAGCTCTTAGCCTCGCGTGTGAAAGCAGAACAAAGCGCGCTATGGTGATGATGAAAAGAAAGTATTGCAGACTCACCTTGATTGAACCACTCCTCTAATTACCAGAAAAGCAGCAAAAGGAAAACAAAAATTTACAGGATGAAGAAAATACAAAGGAACAGTCACAAAGAGGCAGAATTTCACAGAAGAGGTTCAAAACCTGAGTATTACAAGACTACAGAAGTTTCATCAATTAAAAAACCAAACCAAACCAAGGTATTTCTCCCTTTTGCTCCTACTAGAACCCCCCAATCTGCCTTTGCACAGCTTTTGTTTTTTCCCTTTTCTTTCTCTTTTTATTAAATGAAAAGGTGCTTACAGAATTGAGGGGATAGAAAGATGACTAGCCCTTTGCAGAGGTGTTTGAAATGCTGTGATCAATGACCATGAAATGAAATAAAATAAACATGGAAACACAGCAAGAATAAGTGAACAAGAAAGGAGAGAACAGGCAGATTTTGAAGTGCTAGACTGAGAATATTAAGGTAGGTTCAGACCAGCGTTCACACAAATTTAACAGCGAGACAAGGGAGCTTTTCTTTATGATTTTAAAAGCACATTTATGAATGGATTTTAACTTTTATTCTTTAAGCACAACAGTTGTCTGAGACCCTCTGTTCTTCTGATCTACATCCTATGAGCTGTGAGCTCAGCATTATCACCAGTTGATTTCCCTCTGGGGAACAGCGCACTTTTCAAAAGAGCACTGTTAAAAGGTGGAAAAAAACATTAAAATATATTGTCATTTCCTGCCGAACACACGGAGCCAAACCCGAGCTGTCCCTGAGTGCCTGCACTGCTTGCTGCAACCCACAGGCTCATCCCCAGCATCAGATGATTTTGAGCCCAATTTGTTCAAAAAGACACGACCTGGGTGTGCTTCAGCTGCTGAACAGAAAGCACCCGGGTGCACAGCCCCAGGACAGGTTTCTCTAGCTGGGCCCAGGCAGACAGCTGGCCTGGGACACACCTGCAGTGCTCCTGGTCGTTGCCATCGAGGGGATGAGGACAGCTCTCCCTCAGCACAACACCCTCCTCCCGCAGGGCACTCAGAGCTTTTGTGGCTGAAGCGCTTCCATCGACTGCGCCGCTCTCGAGCAATGCAACAACACGGGCTGCAGTGGCAGGAGCAGGCTCGAGTGCAACATGCGACATCTCCAAAGGGATCACGCTGCCGCTTCAGTCACCGCTGTGAGAGCAGGCTGGCCAGAATTCTGGCAGGCAGAATTATTTCTTTAGTTCTGCCCCCAGTCTTTAGAAGATTCCCATCAATTTTTTACTTTAAACAGTTTAAATGTAGTTGATGACAGACCAGTCTGCAAAAGCGAGTTCACGCTGTGATCACTTCCCTAACACGTATGGAAACACGTAACATTTTAATAACTTGTGCAGGTCAGATCAAAGAGTGACATGCAGCACACAGTCCATCAAGTTCAAACAACTTCACATCAGCTCTTCAGGGGCAAAACCTTTCCTTGTACCTGGCTATAAATAATAAGCCAGGATGTGTGTACACATGAATGGGGAGAATGAAGCCTAGACAGAAAATGGAATTAATTATCTCTGAATTCATCTAAAATAGTCATTTCTCTAAGAAAGGAAGGAAAACATAGTTCAGTCTAGAACAGTGATTTCTCTAAAACAACAAAGAAAACTGATATAATTTGAGTGTCTCTTTGAAAAGGAAACATGGAAGGGGGGGTTACTGTGACTATTAATCCTCTCTTATAATGAAACTCATTTGCAACACTCATGCCCCAGAGGAGAGAACAGGTCTAAAAGTGACTGACAATTAAAAGCTACAAAATCGTGTTTGCAATTCAAATTACTGAAATAGTGACTGAATTGGGAGGTTGTACGTCTTGGTTGAGTGGGAGGGGAGGCTTTTAGTTTGTTCTCAAGTACGAGAGTCTGGAAGCATGGAAGATGCACAGGCAGGAGTGCCATGCACAGGGATGGATGGATGGATCCGTGCCAGCCTGGCCTCCCGAGGAGGGCACACGTGCTACACAGCCGGGCAAGGGGACAGATGCAAGAGCACAGCAACGCAGAGGAGAGGCAGAGCACATCCACCTTCTCCAACAGCAGAGTGACAGCTGTCAGCATGCAGCACTCCTGGTTAAAGCCAAACAGAATTACAGCAATCGTGGGAAAAAGAATCCCCAACATCCAACAGTGATGTAACACATGCCAGGACACTGCCAACACTGCACAAACTGCATCACCCAAAACGAGCACGATGAATGTGCCAGCAAGAGCAGGACTGCACAGCAATGTTACCCCCAAATCAATTTCCAGTTCTTTTTGCAACACATACCTTTAGCTTTTTTCCCACCAAAACAACCAGCATCATCTTTCTTCTTCTTCTGGGAGCCTCCTGTGCCTGTTGTCTGTCCAGCATCCAGTTCTTGGTACTTATCAGCTCCAGGGACCTCTTTGTGGACATGATAGGAAAGGTTCCGCATGATGCACACACAGTTCTCCACAGACTGTTACAGAGAAATTTATGTTATACAAGGTATTGCAAACCACCGTATTGTACAGAGGAGGGCTTGGAGAAATCGCAAAAAGAAGGCCACCCGTCCCAGGAAAACCATGTAGCTCTCAAGGAAGATTTAGTCAAGGCCCTTAAATGAAAGTTCATTCCTCTTCTAAACCCGATTTTATTTTTCCAAAAGTGAAGCGCTTTATAAATAGTATCCATTCAAAATGAAAACTCTCTAATGAAAAATACCACTTGATCTTACATAAAGAATACAATTCACCAAAAGATCAAACACACAGCAGAAAATGATCATATAAGGATCTTATTTTAATCCAAGTCTCTCTCTCTTTCTTCCAACATTTACAACCTCCAAGGGGCCCATTTTATTAAATTTTCTCTGGGTCAAAACCTAGGCCTTGTGAGGATTTCAATGCGAACACACGTTGTCCTGTAGTAAAAGCTAAGCCACAGCACATCGGGCTCTGACAAGAGCAGTGCTCTGTAGGTTGCAATGGAAACCACCAGGTGGTTACAAAATCCACTTCCAAAATTACCTGATTAAGTAACAGGACTTTGTAACCCCCTTGTTCAGGCCATCACATGGTGAGAACTCAGACTAAAATAACGATGCTTTATGAGCTTTCTGCTGTTACAAAGATATAGTATGCTCTTTAAAAACAGCTTAAAGTTATGATATTCCTCATGCATATAAATATACTTTTAAGTGCCATGGGATGAGATGATGATAAAAACAAATTAATAAAATCTGCACCAAAAAAAAGCCACAGTGAAAGTGCTGCAGGTCTGAAGACATTTCTTAACGTCTAAGCGCTTCAGTCTTCAGAGATGGTACTGAATAAAGTCTTTAAAATGGGAACTGACTCCTTTGCTGCTTTGTGCAAATGGGACTCAATTCTGATTTGGAGACTGCACTTATAAATGCCAATTAAGTATTGCAGAACAATAGCAATAATGTCAGTGACAATAAAGGACTACTCTCCCCACCTCTCCCAGCAACCAGCCTTTGCTCCCCTCCTCAGCCATAGAGGAAACCCAGCAGCATCCTGCCCATACCCTATCAGCAGTGCCACGGATACCAGGGATGAGAGGAAGACAATTACTCCATTTTCTGAGGCAAGCATAATCCTCTTCTGATACCAGCAAACAGAAGTTGGATCCCAGTGCAACCCTTCAGAATAAATTAATGCAAACCTCCACTCTGTTTTAATACTCAAATTCACCTTATTGTCTGTGTCCTTCTTGCCAACTGCAGACTGCAAAGCGTGAAGGAGGGCATCCACCAGGCCATCACACTCTCTGAGTCTTCTGCGTGCTTCTGCTCCATCTGAACTTACATTCCTGACAGGAGAGAGGTGAAAGTAAATTTAGCCTTGTAACCGTCACTATTAAGTTGAAGGTTCATTGATTTATACTACAATCACTAAGAACTCATCACACCTTGGATGAAAGATCAGGAGGCCAAGTAGCCTGACAAACCTACTAAACCTCAGTAAAGTATAAGCAATGCACATCTGCAACTCTCTGAGCCTGAACAAAAGGGGAACACAATCCCAGGGGCACCTACCAACACATTCTGTTGCTTTGCTGGTGAGTCCAGGGACTCACCTTAAACCAGGCTGGAGCCTGCAGAGCAAACAGCATGCGAAACAAAAATTAAATTTCAAAACCAGCAGTTCCATACTGAAAGATACTTTCACCACCTTAGAGAAAAACATGGAAAGTCACAAGATTGCTCCGCACTATCATGGCCACAGAACTGAAAAAGCCGTGGGCAGCAGATTCAGCACAAAGCCTGGGTCAGTCACCTTTAGTAAGGAAAGGATGACAGTTTACATGGCTTTGAATTTCTCAGTGCACAGGAGAATGGCACAGGGAGAAGTGAGAGAGAGTGGAAGCTACTTGGAGTTGCTCAAAGTTACACTTATCAAGGACTGCAGAAACTTTCAGAGGGTACCTCTGAACCTGGCCTCACCCATCCAGCGAGCACAAACTGATATCCCAGCCTTGCCTAAGCATTAATCTGCCATTACCCAATAAATAAATAAAATTCAAGTCAAAATTTTCCAAATGCTGCCTTCCCCCTGCTTTTCTTTAGAGGGAAAATGAAGAGACAAAATTATTCTTAATAGTGCCCACTGACCAAACCTGTATGGAAGCTCTTCCCAAAGCTGAAATGCAGTAATTTCGACAGTAACACAGAACAAGACTTTCAGGTCTTTGAATCCCACAAAGCCATGTAAAGCTTACCTCTCAAAAGCTCAGGACACCATCATTACCTTCTCTTATCAGGACCATGCAGTCAGTTTTTGCTTTTAACTAGAGGGACTGCCAATCTCCAAGTAAGTAACAAATCAATCGTGGTCCCCTCTATGTCCCAGTCATCTGGGCAGGCTGCTGTGTTAACTGGACTGATAGGAAAATCCACATTTTCTCAGAGACCTCTCAAAATCTGAGAGCACTTAATTGTGACCTGATTGCTGTAACAGCACATTACATTTCAATTAAGAACACGTGTGAAACGCACAGATAAAGGAATTCTTTCCTCAAATCTTAACACAGCTTCATGTCTAGCAATGGATGATAGGAGGAAGGTAAAGTGAATATTAAAACGATTTCACAGGATAGATGGAAGAGAATTCTACACGCTGTTTTCCCATCTCCAGTTGCACTAATCCTTTTGTATCAAAAACACAAATGTGAATTTTAATGCTACGTCTTTATGAAACTGAAACTGGAATTCAAATTCTCTGAGATACCTTTCAGGAGTTGTAACAATAAATGATAGCAGCTCCACCTTCAAGCACATCTATTAGTGTGGAACACTACTTATTAAGCTTCAGGGTGACAGAAATGCACTATAAATGGTCTTATCTGAAGCTGTGTATCACATTTTTTATTCCTCATTAAGTCTCAGTGTGTTAGAATTCCTAAGCAACAGTCGCAGACTAAAGGCAGAACAGCTCAACCTTCACACCTTCCTTGCCCTATGGCCCATTCAGAACAGATTTTTCTCTGGTTCATTTGTGCTACCACGCTTGCACCACATTTGTTTTACTCTTTGGTTATGAACAGCATCACATCCTGCTTTCTTCTTGATCTGTACTGGGGCTAATATCAAGGTAGACATTGATAAGGTTATGACTGAAAAAAGTATTATAATGTTGTATCAGTAACAGTGTGGCCTGGCTGATATCACTGTCTCTTCAATTACAGAAAAATTTACTGAAAATTAATGCCTCGAGAAAAAATTCCCACATATATCACACGTAAATAAGCATGAAAACTCTGCAGCATCAAGTTAATAGCTAATTAATGCTACGACTAAGTTATCCAGACATCAAACTTTGCAGTTTTAATATTTTAACTAGCACATCACAAAATGCATCCTTATGAACATCTCATGCAGAAACATGTGCTCTATAAATACCCAACTCTCGGGATTTTGTTAGTCCTCCCTCCCTGGGTAATGAGCTTTCTGCAGCCCTTGGGATTTATCCACCATGGAAGAACAAACCCCATTTCCTTGTCTGTAACTGCACCCCAGACCTACTGGAGGGAGAGCTCAGCTCCCACTCCTGTCCCAGCAGCCCAGGCAGATCTCAGACAAAGTCCAGGGAGATCAGCACCTGTGTCATGAGGCTGCTCTAACGCTGCAAAAGGCAGCGAACATCTCCCAAACCCCATGGAAATATTTGCATTTCACATCCATGCCAGACATCTCTAAGGTCTAAACTAAGGTGTGCCCTATGAAAACAGTAGCAGTATGCTTTGACTAAGTTCTCATCTGGCAATCCCAGGAGTGCTGACAGGATTGGTTTCCAGGATCCAGAGTTGCCTTCACAAGCCCCTGCAATCCAGGAAAATGCCAGGCTGCATTTCTGCTATGGCATAAAGACTCTACATCCAAATCCTTGAAGAGCACCACCTGGCAGTCATGGTTCAAATTCATCTTGGGTCTTCAGGACGGGCTGGAGGATGAAAACAAAAGGGATGACATGGACAGGAGAGCTACTGCTGGCACTGGTCATGAAAAACTGATCAGAAACTGTCATGGAATAATCAACCTGACAGTGCACTCAACTGACAGGAGTCAGGAAAAATCTCCTCCTATTTCATACCTGCACTGGGATTGTTCTGCATCTTTTATCTGTTAAACGTGATGGAATGAAAGATGTAACCAAACCATTGTCCAAAGGAAGCTTTCAAAGCAAGGTTTCTGAACACCCTTCTTCCAAGAGTGATGGAAATCAACAAACATGACTGATTCCAGCAGTTAACAGAGGCTTTGCAGTCCCCTTACACAGGGCAACACTCCACAGAGGGAATGCACAGCCTCACCCAGGCCAGAAACTCCTGCAATGGAGATACGTGACATATGGCATCCAGACTGGGAGAAAGTAGAGAACTTTGCTTTTCATTTAACTTTTCTACACATTAGACAAGTATTTCTTTACACCAGAAGTAATTCTTCAGTGGATGGAGTGTTTCACACAAGACAGCAAACAGAAAGGCAGCTGAGACCCCAGCCGAGATGCTGCTGTCTCTGTTACTTAGGAGACAGGCTGCCATGCAAGAACTGCAATGGCCACAAGATTTTGCAATTAAACAGATGATCTCACTGATTCGCTCACTGGGGCAAATTAGTATCAAGAACTTTTGTAGATATAAGTCAGACCTACTTATTGAAGTCTGAACAACTCTGCAGGGCTTTTGAGGCACTGATGATGGGCAAACATCCTTTTACAAATGAAAATAAAGTTGACTGCCCATTCAGAACGGGTGGGAACAGTGAGGGGGAACTACCCAAACTATTTTCACACAAACCAATGACAAATGAGACCTGCCCTTCATCCCCAGTGTTCTGTACTGTCTGCTTCCCTTGCCTTATCTCTTCATCCCCAGGAAGGTCTCCTGGTGCTTTCCTTGACTTTCTTGCTACTCAGTACTTTTTCAAGAGTTTATTAAATGACAAATGTATTTTAAAAACAGAAGTGTCTTTCTTATGTCACAATGCAAAGGGTAATAACAACTTTCAGTGTACTTCCTGTAAATACACACACTCTGGAGAACATTTCTAGAAACAAAACATGGAATTACTGCCCATGTGACTCCAGGTATAGAGGAAAGAAATCAACTGGATGACTGATTTTATGTACAACAGTAAAGCACAAATCTCATTCCAGATTTTTAAATCTCCAGCCTTTAGTGAGAAAAAGCAACCTCGACTCTTTCTCAAATTCTTGGAGTCCAGATTGTGACCAGGACTAGTGAAAGAGAATTTGTAAGGATGGTGCAATATAGGCTTTCCCTGGGAAAAAAAACCCCAAAAAACCAAACAATCAAAAAAGCACTAAGTAAATGTTAAATAAAAGTAAATACCTATGAGCATAGAAACTCATCAGGCTAGGAATGCAGTCTGTTGCTATTAAAGACTTCAGAGAATGGGGCAAGTGTGCTGAGAAATCTGTTCACGCCTTAGATAAAGTTATCATTATCACCAGAGTTGTCTCAATAATGTGCAATTCTGAATGCTACATTTGCATCTGCAGAACAGAGCTGGCACTTGTCACCCCTAGGAGAGGTGAGCTGTTACCACTGTCTGTGCCACACACCAGAATTATCTTCAAGAGAAAAGACTTAAAAGTAATTAAGTACAGGGTACTTAATTTGAACTCTTTCAATGCAATCATGTGGCAGTGCCACCTCCGTGCTCTCCCTAACAATTGAACAGAGTAGAGATGTGGAGAGCTTTTGAATTGTTCTCTTTTAATGATGAAGAGAAACTTGAAAATAAGGCAGACACACCTTCTTCTCTGAAAATTAAAGCTAGTATTTCCAGGACTGTTGTGTCTGTCTCCTGGCTGGAGAGAACCATCAGCTGCTATCCCACAGTGCTGCAGATGAAGCCAAGCCTGGAGTGTTACTCAACAGCAGGTGTAAAAAGCACTTTGTTTAGAGATCTAGCTGGGAATGAAGACAACAGCTTGGAGACTTTGTTTTTTCTATAAATAGGAAGTTGAACTGGAATTTTTCAAGACATCCTCCTAGTAACACTTCCACCTTTCCCTGGAAGAATCACAGCCGAGAGCTGAAGCTGAGACAGTGATGAGCTCTTCCCAGCCCCTTGCTAGACTCTGACCAGCACCCACTCTGCTGTCCAGACACTGAGTTTTGCACACTTTGGCTGATAAAAGACTACCAGCTTCTCACAAGTCTAGCTTAAAATATATCAGTTGTTGTGTCCACCTACTCTGACAGGCAGAACCCTAGCTATAAAAACACCCTTGCACACCCACACACTGCTCCACAATATAAAGAAATTTTTATTTGGAGGCCAGCCAAAGGAGATGGATCAATAATTGCTGTAGTAAATGAACTCCATTTCCAAGCGTATTTCTAGGTCCACTACGTCTCAAAGGAGGAATATATAACATTTAAAAATCATTCCATCATTTCATGCAGAAATAGAATGGATTCCATACTTCAGTTCACATCAAGTACCAGAAAGTTTAATTGGTATTAAAGTTCATTGTTCTGAAAATAAGAGAAAAAGAAAGAAGCTGCCTGTGACACAAAGATAGCCTGATCCAGGCAGCTCTGGTCATAGGGCCCTGTACAGCATGATGCAATTTGGCAGCAGAGAACTCAATCAGAAGCAGAGAATATGATAAAGAAAGCAGAAAGAAGCCAAAGTCCAAATGAAATGCACAGAAAGCCAGAGGAACTCTCCTGATGCTGATTTAGGTAAGGAGCAGCTGGGTAGTAGCTGCTCAGACCAGGGATCCCACTGGACACTGCTGCTCCACTCCAGCATTCACTGACCACTGACAGCCAAGACAGAAGCAGAGCAGCCCCCCTTCCTTGCATGCAAACTCTTCCACCTATTTCAATAAAGTGGCTGGCTTTGTTCAGTTGACCAAATGCTTGAGAGGATGTAGCAAAAGCCACCCCTGAGAAAAGGCTTCACGAGCTCAGTCTGTGCTCCAGTAACAGTGGCACAGAGCAAGAGCTCTCCAAGGCACCGTGCCACACCTCAGATCCACGGCTGTACCGCCTGCAGGAGCTCTCTGAACCAGGCTGGGGCTCAAAAGCACGGTTTAACAAAGGATGGACTTGACAGCTGTACCTTGTTATCTGCGCCATTCTATACCCAAAACACCTTGGAATGCCTCTTCAGCAAAACGCTGACTGGTCACCTCCTTGCATGACCTACTTGGAGGGCCTTAGCTCGCTCTCCTCCTGTAATGCAAAACGACACAGAAACGCACTGCACAAGAATTCCACGATGCCCAGCAGCTACTTAGCTTACAAATTATTCCAGTCTCTGCCCGGAGGAAAGGCCAAGGGGTGGCCTTGCTTGCTTTATCACACATGCTTGCTGCCATGACAAAGAATCTCAAAAATACAGAAAGGGGGTGGTACTAATCTAACAAAGGATCAGGGCTCTCAAGCCTTCCAAAGCAGACTACTTCCATTAGAGTGACTGCAGGGAGCTTTGCTGCAGTCCTCCTCTTCATCCCACCACAGCAACAGACATTTCTGTAGATTCTCCTTCCTGACAGCCAAGGGAGGAGGGACCTAGATTCATTCCTAAGTAATGACAAAAGGCAGTAAGCAAGTGCACAACTTTAAATTTATACCTCAAGATATGATTGTAAAGCATTAAGGTTGCATGTAACTAGGTTATGTCTCTGCTGCTAAAATCTATGCATAATTTATTTATATTACAAGCTAAACATCAGGAACTGTCAGGAGGAACCCTAACAGCTCCTTACTAGCACGAATTAAACGCTCTGCTCATCATATAAGCCCCAGGACAGCCATATGCTGTGATCCTGCACAGTATCAGTAAGCTAATTAAGAAACTGCCTTTGCTCACTCCTCTCTTTTGTGTGGGTTTTTAATTTGAGTTGATTTTTTCCAGTCTGGGTTGGGCAGATAAGCTTCTCCTTTCTCGTGCTACTTGCTGCCTCCAAAGTGAAGATTCACAGGCAAATTTTGGTCCGTTTTTATCTCTTCCTGAAACTATTCCTTCTCTGAAAGTCCACTTCAAAAGCACCTGTTGCACACTAAAAGACTGACAGTATCAGCTCCAGTACCTGGAGCATCAATCTCCCAAAGGCTGCACCCACCCTGAACACAACATCAGCACAGCACTGCGGGGGAGAGGGATGGCAGCACCTGCACCCAGCCCCCCTGGGTGGGACAGCAAAGCATTAACCTCTCCAGATGATCTTGGTTAAATAATTGCCCTGCAAAAGCATAGGAAAGGACTACTTGAACTAGGATAGGAGAACACACTGAGATTAAGAGGGAACATCAAACAAACAACTTTGTCAAAGAACCCTTTCTGGACCTGGGGAGAAGTGCAGCTGCCGAGGAAGGCTCTGCACTAATGCAAATTTGCTGCTGATAAAAAAGAGGGAAATGTGAGTTTTCAGGTGCCAGCCTTTAGTTTCTACCTCCTCTGTTCTGCCATGCTTCGGTGAGCAAAGCTCCCCGGGACCAAGGGCAGCTTGTCTGGCAGCACTGCAGCAGCACCACCTGAGCCTCACCTCCTGTGCCCTGCTCTGCACCAGGCAGCACTTCCAGGGCACAGATTTGCCCTTCAGCACCTCCTTACCTCAGCTGGAGAGGAAGGCTGCCTCCAGTACCTGAGTGCACACAGGACAAACATCAGGTGACTGTCACCACATACTGCTATCATGCCTGCAGGACCTAAAGATGGACAGAGCTTGAAAGTAATGCATTTTGAAAACTCTAATTCCCCTCAGAGAAAAGCCACATATTAATCATTAATAAGAAAGGAGAGCATAAGAACCTGGTTTTGACAACATTACTTGTTTCTGTTACTCAAATTCAGCACACAGAGATAGGAAGAAAAAAAAGGCACAGCAACATCACTGATACACTCAATGCAGGTGTTTTCAGAGGCAAAGAGAGAGAGACCTTTCCTGCCCAAACAACACCACAGGTTGCTTGACAAGCCTCCTTTAGCTCCAGGTGCCGCAGAGACACCCACACTCCGGCTACAAACAGCGTGTGCTGGGTGTGGCTGGGTACACACACGTTACAAATATACACACCAGGGCTCACTCACAGCATTACCTGTGACTGAAACACTGCAAGTGACACCTGCAGGACACGATGTCCAGGCATGTACCATAATGCTCTGTCCTCCTCAGAGAAAAGGCTTAGAACATTTGCATACAAAAACGATTTGACACATCCTGAGTATTACTGATTTACCATCAAGCTCTTGCAGTCGCCTTTCCTCTGAAGTACCTAAGAGGAGCCTGCAGATATTTTACACCATTTCTCAACCTGGTGGAGCACATTCCTGGCTCTGAATCCACTGAGTCCTCATGCCATGTCCTCCAACACAGTATCTAACATTTAACAAACCTCTCAGGCTTTGATTCCATGGGACCAAACCATTAATTTATACCTACGGAAGCTGCTTATTCCCAGTGGATGTCTGTAGGATGAACCATTTCAAAATCCTTCAGCTACTGGTACTTACAGCAACTCCAGGGGAAGGCACAAACCGAGGTGCCAGTCCCACATTAAAGGCACAAGAGTGAAGATCAGTGAAGTGCCCCTAAGGCACTTAGCAGCCTGAACATCACCGAGGCCAGAAGGAGACAGGGCTATTAAAAATTAGACCACAAAAAGGTTTATACCATTAATCTCGCCTGTAATTATGTAGTGCAGTAGCACAACAGCAAATAAATCCACGCTTCTCAAGTCTCCTGGTACAGCTCCAGGCACCAGGTTGTCCCTTCCCTTCTCAGGGGCTGATGTTGGACGAGCTGTGATGTGCCATCCCCAGCTGAAGAACGCGTGTTTTTAGGGAAAGTCAGGTGGGTGCAGCTTGTTTGTGTTCATACACCTCGGCCAGGGCTCTGAACCCTGAGGATACTTGTGAATGTGAATTTCTGTGTGCTTGGAGAACTGACAAGAAACGCTGCAACTACAGATGGTACCCCTGGAAAAAGGAGCACTTTGCATCTGTTTGCTATGCAAATTAATTCATTTAACATTTGTTGACAGCAGGTCAGTTTAGCACAGGAATCAGGCTAGAAAGTTGGCAATTCAGGAACTAAGTTCTACTCTGTCCTCTTATAAGCGAAAAATCCAAGAGAGAATTAAAAGTAATTAGGCAGAAAACAGCAATTAAGCCCAGAATGAATTTAATTTTTAAACCATTAAAATCCTTGCTGTTTCCAGAGAACTAGGAATCACGGTGGTATCTCCACAGAAAACTAACAAGATGATGCGACTGCAACAGTGCTCTGACCCATGGGTGCAGCAATTTCCCTTGAAAGCAAGGAAGCACCTTAGGAGAAGCCAGGGCACCCAGGGAAGGTCTCTGGTACTGCCTGGCAGTAGGTCCCTGGGTGTTCATGAACCACAGATCCATCTTTCCCACAAGAGCTCAACTCATACTCTTCTCCTAAAGCATCTCAATGTCTGGGTAAAAGTTGTATGAAGGATCATGAAATGGCCTCATGAAGATGGACCAAATCATTCCATTATTTCACCAGGAGCACAAGTTGAAGGCAAATGCTTCTAGATTGCAAATCCCAGCAGAGATTGAAGGGTTTAAAGTAAAACAAAAAAAAAGGCAGTAACTAGAAGAGACATTCCCTACACACCTAAAAGAATAAAATACAATGTGAAGACATAAAACTTGTATTGTAGATGAAATGAAGGAACATCTGTGAATATTTAATGATTCTCCTATAGTAAGCAAATATCTTTCTTACTACTTGCCCAGTCCTACTGCTTGGCTTTTTTACTGTTCCTTTCCAGATTTCTACCATACATTTTTATCAGCTTCAACAGAATATAAGAATATCCCTGTTTTATAAAATGACACCCAAGGCAGCATCCCTCACAAGGCTCATGACCATGTGCTGCTGTAAGTGATTATGGATATTGCAGATCTATTCATCATACTGAGTCTGCCGACAGAAACACAGCAACGTAAGAGGAAGCATCTTCCTCCTGATCTCAGGATGAGAATGGAGACAAAATTATCATCACTTGCACCAGTTTATGAAAACTTCAGTGGTCAATATTACCAAAGAGCATCCAACAAATTTCATTATCAGATCATACTTTGCAAACTGGATGTGCTGCCAAGTTTCCAAAACGGAATACAGGATTCCCCTGAAACCTTTCTTTGAACAGTTTTTGGCAAATCAAGTGCAGAGTGAGATGGCACAGAGAAGCCACCGGCTGTGTTCCAGACGTTCCAGGGTTCAAAACACCCCTACAATGGACACAGCCACAGGAGAGGGCCTGACTTTAGAAGGAGCCCTTTAAATGAACAACATCCAATCCAGACCTTCCCCAGTGGCCTTTTCCTCCTTGGATTCCCACGGGCTGCGTGTGTGTAGTCAGCTACAAATGCTTGGGACAGACACCACTGAGTGTCCCAGGTAATCCCAGAATGAAATAATGTGGCAAAGCAGCTTTCTAAAATGGCTTTCTTGATGATAAACTGTGAGCAGCTTCTCTGATTTCCAGCTGGTAAATGACCAGGTCCAATGTTTTTCAGTATCAGACACAGATAAAGAGCAGGTCCATTGCTGGGGGCAAGTCCTGTGGCCACACAAACCAAAACCAGTATGCAGCACCACAGAGGGAATTTTGTTACTTCAGTGAGTAGGTAAATCAGGGCTACAGAAAGCCAGTAAGGCACCTCAGCTCCAGCCAAGGGCAGAGTGCATGGGTCATGGCTCTTATCCTGTAAGTCAATTCCCAGCCCTGGTTCAGGTACAGATCTTTGCTCAGGTACTGACCCCAATTACTGACCCTGCAGCTGAAGCATCCTTCCATCCCACACGTGCCTGCCACACCACACTGTTAATTCAGCTCTTAACCCACCCTGAGGCACCGGGCCAAGGTGACTACGTAGGATACAGCTCACCCTGACCCACTCACACCTGCACACACACCAGCACCCAAACCCCCACAGTGAGGAGGGAGAGACTCAAGTTACAAAGGGGAAAACGGCTAAGACTGGAAAGGAAAGTGGGATGGAGCAGGAATTGAAGAAGAGGTAAAGGTAAATAATTGTAGTGTGGATTTTTTTTAATTGTTTGTTTTTAATTATTCGGAAATGAGTGTTTCCATGGCTCCACATTATCAAAGGAGAAACCTAGATTAAGAACAAAGTAAAGACGAGTAAGCAGTGTTAAAAAAAACCAAGTAATAATTAAGTGGCAGCTCATGCTGTGAATCACTGAGTTTGAAACAAACTCGCCCACATCTGTTGATAAACTTCATTAACTGAAAAAACGATACTGAAACAAATGCCATCCTGCATGCACAATGCCCGTCTTCTGCTTAGATACCTAAACTGCAAGAACATCTGAAACCTCCAAACCTCAGAAGCTCAGAGATTGTTCCAGTTATTTTGGGAGACAACGCGGCTCACACCTGAGGCTCGCTTCCCAAGAGAACAAAGGGAGGCTGGCACATCATCATCAAGAGGCCTAACCTCCCAATTAAATATCAAACTGGTGAACAGTTTGCAGTCTGCAATAAGCTCCATTTGCGGAAAATTGAATTTCTAGGACCAGCTACTGTGTCAATGAGAGAAGCGTAGGCGAAGGGGTTTTTAAACACTGATGTCTGTCAGACAGATGGCTGCAACAATTTATTCTCTGTTGGTGTTAACTATCATATCTTGCTGCTGCTTTTAAGGACGAGCGGCAGAGGATTTCAACACACAACGCAAAATAATTTCCAACGTTTTTAATGTTAATTACTTTTGATATGTCCATTTAGACCCCTGGATCCGGAAGGGCTCTACAAAAGGTGTGTGATACCCCTGACATGGGAACAGGAAGCACCATCAGCTGGAAGACAGCTCATCCCCACCTGCTCCTGCAGCTGTCCTGTTCCTGCCCGCACTCACCTCACTGCACCAAGGGAGGAGACAGCGGGGCAGCTCTCCCCAGTTCCTGTGCAGGAGGCTGCTGTCTCCACGGCTCAGCAGAGATGTGCACAGATACTCACTCTTCCAGATTACCCTTCCCTGCTCTCACACCCCCATCCACCTTAGGAGGCCTCAGTCAGGCATGACATCACTTCGCTACACATCTGATGGAAGCTCCAAATTTTCCACATGGAAGCACAAAGTCCCTCCTGACTATGAGAGCAGAGACCAGAGATGAAAGGACAGAAAGACATTTCCCCCTTCAAAAGCAGAAGCAGCCACCATTCACTGGGCGCTGGGCTGATGCATTTCAGGTGCATCAGGACCACTTTGAAATACCAGAAGTTTAAATTCTCTACCATCTCAGTACTACGTTTCACACCCTTCCTCACAGTGTCCAAAAGGGCACAAACTTCTCAGCTTCCTGTAAAAGCAGCACCTCACTTCAAAATAAAAAAAAAAACAAACCCAAACACAAAAACTCAAACCCAACCGATCAACAAGCCAAGACATACCATGGAGTACAGATGTTTGAGTGGATCCACACACTAATAACATTTTATGATGTGGATTAGGCTGGTCTACTAATGACCAATTTATTGTCTACGCTTACTGGAGAATCTCATATTCATTGAGATAATCCTTTTATTCCCTCACCATGACTGATTTCCTCTTCCAAAACACCTTTAGAAATGAGACACTAGTAAATAAAAATCTATGATGTCTGGAATCTGCTTAAAGGACCTCAGCATCCAGTGGGACTGCAAATAATTTCAGTAATGGGCCTTTCAGAACACTTTTCATTACTTTCTTAATTTGTGAAGTTACTTGCGGGAATAGTTATTGGAATTTAGAGACCACAAGCCCAATAAACAGAAATGAACCAACTTCTGAAGATGCATTCATCAGTAGAAATCTGACAGGAGTACATTTAAGAGCAACAGAAGGTATAATGCCAAATCCTTATTAGTTTTATTCAAACTAACTGACTTCATCACAAAGCTGAAGGATCTAAAGTCACTGTGCTTCGGCAACATTGGTTCTTCAGGTTTTTCAGACTGCATTAGGACTCCTCCTGAACTCCAGCTTTTAGCACGGAATGTCCTACTCTCAAGGTGCTTTCAGAACTGCAGAGTACGAAACCAGAAAAAGCTCCTTTGCAAGGAATTTTAGAAGGAACGCTTAGAATGCTAAACAGGCAGTAGCTCAAATTCTTCACAAAAAACCCCAAGAAAATATGGGGAAAAAGAATTCAGAGCTGGGCCTTACCGCAAGCAGCCAGAGGTGTTCTTGAAGACCGTTGTCCACTCGGCGTCGCGCGGCTTCGAGTCCTCGTTG
Source organism: Hirundo rustica (assembly GCF_015227805.2). Lineage (NCBI taxonomy): Eukaryota > Metazoa > Chordata > Aves > Passeriformes > Hirundinidae > Hirundo > Hirundo rustica. Next base: position 7,354,179 of record NC_053466.1, on the reverse strand, counting down.
GGCTCGCTCTCCCAGCCCGAGTGCGGGATGATCACCTCGTTGGTCAGCGTCTGCAGACCGTGGTTGATGATGACCATCTTCAGGGGCTCGTAGGAGGATAAATTCCACAGGGTGCCTGCAGGGGATTATTAAACACCTGGAGTGTAACAACTGTATTAAATCTGTAGGTTAAATAGAATCTCAGGATTCATGCAGAAGTGCTTGAAGGTTAAATCGTAAAACTAAACAAGAAGGCAAAGCAACTTGATGAGATGCCAGACCGGAAGCAGCTTAGGGAAAATCCCACAGCTTCTTCAACAAAGCAGGGAAGCACTTTTATCAAGACATGGATATTCTTGAACTCATCAAGCCCTACACAGAGTACATAAAAGTGATGTACTACTGGAGATTAATACAATTTTTCTGCTGTATACAGATTGTGTTACACTTTCAAGTATAACTATGCCTCAAAACATTAAAATTCATCCAGTGAAGTAAAGTATATTGAGCAAGTCCTAGGAGAGATGAATTTCTGGAGGATCACTGATCTTATGCTTATCTTTGGCACAAAATAATATTTCATTCAAGTCTCCTCTGTATTATTTACTTTCACGTTTTTCTGTCACAAGCAATATCTGTGTTCAAATCTCCTGGTGCCACAAGCATATGATTCCTTGAAGAAGCTGGAAACCAGGACTCCACTGTCTTTTTATTTTTACCTCAATTATGAGCCAAAGCAGACAGAAGTCAAACATTAAAACAGAGTAACAGAACAACAGCTTTATAGCTGCACAGTACCCAGTGCTGGAGAAGTGATACAGCCTCCCAGCAGACCTGTATCAGTGTCCTGACAGTTATTACTCACCAGGGTAGGACTAAAACAGAACACTCACTTCAGAGAGAATTCCTGCAAAGACCCAGCCAGGACCATCTGAGAACTGTCAGTAACAACACTTGGAGGGAGCCAGCCACACGCTTTTGGCCTCCAAGCAGAAGTGTGAGTTCTAGGGAGATTTCAGACAGCGCAAACAGAAAAGCCAGACTCCCCAAAACACACAAGGAATCTTGGCTAAACAGAATGAATATCAATCTGAGGCTCCCTGTGCTGCTATGACTATGAACTTGTGCAGATTACAGTGCAAACTGTAAATCTCCACCTCATTGTATATACATCTATAAAACACAACAGAACAACAAAAGTTCAACCTTTTGTTTCAGTCCCTTTCAATCTCCCCAAGTTTTAAAATCTACAATTTTCAAGCTTTAAAGGTAACTGGGAAATGCTTTGGATCTATTACCATGTGGCACAGCCTGAGGTGGGGACTTGCAGGAGCCTAGCAGTGACTGGATACAAAATAACATATTAATTAATAAAAAATACTCTGAGGCAGACAACAGAATGAACATCATAATGTTTCCTGCAGTCTTTTTTCCTAAAGTCATACAAAAACGACACCTTTTTGGCCTACTGCCCTTGCGACTCAGATACTGTATGAGATTTTTATAGCCTAATTTTAGCTTTCAAACAAGACTGTGTAGGTAAAATATGAATCTTATCTTTGTACCTACTACAATAAATCACTGTTTGTTGCTGCAAGACAACAAATATTGAAGAAAAAAAAGCAGAACTACACAGAAAGGGCTAATTGGCCCCCTTTTTGTTATCATAGAAAGCCTTTACATCTCAAACTGGCTCAAAAATATACAAAAACCTAATGCAAGTCAATAGTTATAATAAGACTAAAAAATGGACATATAAGCTACTCTATTAATTTTAAATACTTTACTAGAACATCTTTCTTCAGTTACTGGACACCAATTCCTTAAGCATGTCAGACTCACTCACATAAAAATAGTAAGTACAATTAAATCCCTAAATGCATGACTGGCTCAAGACTTGAAAATTCAAATTCTAAATCCGAACAGCCAGCACTGAAGGAGACGGATGAATCCTTGGAAATTATACAGGATCACCTCTGGAGCAAACCTAGATTCAAACTGAGAAGAGCAGGTGCAGAGTACCGTGGTTCTGGAGGTTCCTTCTGGGGACCAGAAATGGAGCACAGGGCCATTTGCAGTAGTAAAAACCCCAGGATTTGGAAAAGATGGCATCAGACAAGGAACTCACTACAGGGTTCCTAAGAATCCTGCTCTTCTAAAACTGCAAAATATTTCATCTGGAAACACTGCTGAGATGGGGAAGAGCTAAGCTTTAAAATCTGACAGCCTTTCAATGTGAAAAGCTCTCTCCTGAACACACATACTGCTTGTGCACCCAAAATCAGAGTCTGCTTCCTCCCCTTCCCTGGAGCAGTGATGTCATCTATTATCTCTAGAGCAGAACTCCAAACGCAAATTTTACTGCTTAAGAAGAATAAGGCAGATACGTGAGTAAAAAGTCAAAAATACCTATAAAATTTCCAAGGGCTCTAATAATACAGGATTGTAGGAAAGTTTTCCAGCGCTCAAACCTTTTGCTTGTTTTAAGACTTAGAGAATTGTGTCTAGACTTCAGTATCTTCAACCAGAGCATGTAAAACAAAATCATCACCTCCAAACTCTTCCTATATTCTCATTCACTAGAGGTTATTTCAAGAGACTAAATGCAACTGTGGATTCAACAGAGTTCCAACTGGATTGCAGCACTACCCTGCCCATCTTCATCAGCTTTAATGCTGTAACCCCACCCTGACCAAGAAAACCACCTGCTGCTATGGAAGCAGCTCCTCTACATACACAGAATTTTTATTTAGGGGCTGGCTGCAACTTATGCAATGAACTATTGGGCAAACACAATTTGATTGTAAATCTCAGTGAGTGACTACCAGACAACGGGGACTGGAGTTACACAGAACACCTTTCCCCCACCCTCTTTGATGAAAACTCTGCCAGAATTTTACAAGCTTTCAATTTCTCATCTGCCTCCCATCCCAAAAATCTTTCGTACAGAACAAGAACTAAAGAAGAATAAAAGACAGCCTTACTATTAAAAAAATTAGTGCAAACTCCTCAAATTATTCAAAAGGTCAAAGGACTTAAATTTATGACATTCTCTTTTCAGTAGTGGTCAAGTTGAGAACCTCAGCATGAGCTACTGCGCAACAGAACACACCATGAATGAGGTGTGTCTCATCTTCTGAGAAGCCCTGGAATAGAAAATGGAAGGAGAAAGCTCATCTGAGATCAGCAAGCTGAGAAGAGCAGGGGACTTCAGAGAGGAGTCCAGGTCTGAGCAGTTGACAGGACCTCAGCACCAATCAGTGCCCAGGATCTGAGAGTTCTGAGCCAGCTGATTTATCTGCAAGTTGCTATTCGAGCATTAGATCAAAATATTTTATCTGCAGAGCATTTCGAAGGTCAATCATTTTTCAATTATAATCAATTTGGCAGCAGGAAAATCACGTCCTGCACCACTTAAAATCAGTGCAATGTCATTAAACAACAAAATTACTCCAACGTTCTCACAAAGAACAAAATTATTCATTACAGCTCCCAACTTCTGATTGCTTTTCAAAGAAAGTAATAGAATTTTGGTCTTGCATATCTGATGGGAACATTTCCTCCACAAAAACCTTATCACTCAAGATAAAACTTTTGTAGTTTTCCCAATCAGAACAGATTTAATTCCTTATCAGCGTAATCCTCATTTCTCTCTTTTTCTCAAGAAAATGATCCACTGAGAGTACAGCAGTACAGCTACAAGCCTTGCAAGAAATGAAGGAAGAATTTTATGGAGTATTTCTCAACAGAACTCTACTCATGATTTACTTACGGGCAAGCTAATGCTTAAATCAAGCTTTTCTCAGTGCAGTGGCTAGGAAACATTTTGTAACTCCACACTTTAAAAAGAAAAATAAGTGAGATCTGTGGTATTTTATGAATGTATCTTTGAGTTTAGAAAGCAGTTTTTGCACACTTCACAGATCTGACCTCGAGGGACATCACGTTTAGTGCCATCTGCAGGTATGTCCAGAACACTTGGTAAAACAGAGATGGCACTAACCCAAAGCAGCTTTTCAAATTCTGCTAAAACTAGTGCTATCTGTAAGAAAAAAATGTACAGACTGGCTTAATCTGGCAGCAGTGGTGTATCAGTACACTCCGCCTGCTCCCAAAATTTAATGTCAAAACAGTTACCTACCTTGTGTTCTCCAAATGTGTATCCTGGGAGCTGCCCAAGGGAACACACTCCCAGCACTGCCAGACTCACTCCTTCAGCACTGATGCCACACATCTGAATTCTCCCTCGATGCTGCATCCACATCTTGGGTGTGTTTAACTCACTGGTGCGGCTTCTACCCCACTCCATTACTGCAGTGACCAGACCCAGCTGTGGCTGCTGCATCAGGTCACCAAGCAAAGGAGAAGCCCTGGAGCTGTACCAAAGCCGAGGACTGACTCTCACATTAGATGAGAACAATGGTCTCTCTTGCCAGAATATCAGAGTGTCCTACTGTGTGCACCCAGGTACCTCCTGTCCTGCAGGCAGTGTTCCACAGCCAGAGAAACAAAACTTCAAGCCTGGAACTGCTCTTGAATTCTGAAAACTGAATTATTTAAACATCTTTAAGTTACCTGAATCTCTTTCGAAAGCAGGATTATTTTATCATTTGTCCTTAGCTGGGATGACCAGCTGGTGATTACTACTGAGCCTTTGAAACAGAGCCAGTATTGAGTTAAAGAACGATTAAACTGTAGAAAAATCAATGTGTCATACCAAACTTGAATTTGGAGCCTGCTAAAAGAAATAAACACAACAAACCCCGTATGCAGTTGTATTTTCTTTTTTTTTTTGGTCTTTTTTCCTAATGCATTTCTGATGAAGTCCCCAGACATTCTACTCCAGACACACTGAAAAACTTTCATGGCAAAGGTAGGTTTTGGTTTATCACTAGGGAAAAGCACCCAGATAGGAAGTCGTGATTGCTACCAGGAGAACATTGGAATTGTGATCGGAATTTCTGAGGCTGCAGAACACAGTCCTTTTGTAGCAGCCCTGCCTGAATGCTCCCTTTGCACTTCAAGCTGACTCCTGTTTCTCTCTGCTGACTTCTGGAGCTCATTTTACGAATGGACAATTCCACGTTATCAGCCAGAGCTTTGAACACGGACTGCAAGTACAGCAGCACCAGTCACAGAGGCATTGCTGGAATATTCTTCTTTTCTGGCTGATGCTTGAATGTCTCACACCGGATCTGGTGATATCATTTTAGAAGGGGAATGAAATTATTCCTGGTTAGGTGGAGATTAAATGCACATCATCTGTTACTGGACATCTGTTTGGGTTAATGCCCTTAATATTCATGGTGTTTTTCAGTAAGGGGAAATAAAGAGCTCTAAATAACAAAAGCTAAGATGGAATAAAAACGCTATGTTTAATTGGGGAAAACTACTGCCAAATAAAATGCATTTGAACTCTAAAGCTAATTAATCAACGGGAAATCAAAGCAATCGCCATTTACAGTGAAAAAGGAAAAACATCCAGTTTGATTTTGCCATCACAGAAGTGACTGATTACCACTTAGCACTATAATGATATTCCTTCAGAGTAAATTATAGACCAGCTTCTCCTTTCTTGAATTTAAGGAAATAAATTTATTGCTTCTCAGCACTCCAGAAATGAGTTTTGATTAAACTAGTACAGTAGATAAACAGATATTCTTTATTAAAAAAAAAAAATTAAGTCTGCCATCATATAAAATGAGTGCAACAAATAGAATATAAATACCACCTGCAGCTTCCATGTTGAAGCAGAGCACAGACAGCTCTCAAAGCACAACCAGCACGTGCTACTCAGAGGTTCTGACAAAACAGACAGCTCTCCTTTGCCAACTCACTGGAAAAAGGCTGGGAAAATATCCTGCTAGTTTCAACACTGTATATTTAGACCTAGTTTGCTAAATAGCCTGTAATGGCTGTGGAAGAACAGATGGAACACCCAAGGCCACTCTTCATCTCAGAGAATTATGATTACCAGTAAAAACTTAAGGAGAGCTACTATAATTTTTGAGGAAATTACAGAATTATGATGTTTACCTCTAATGGCTTAATCAATGTTTGCAACTGGGTCTACCTGCACAAGCCAACATTGATAAAGCAGCTAAACAGTTTCAGCCCTGGACCCATTTTCATCCTCACAAAGCTTTCTGAAAAATTCTGTTCTGGCACAAAAATTCATTGGAACTGCTCTGGTCCCCATCCAAACATCCCCTGCAGCTTCTCAGAAGAGCAAGGGAAATCCATTTCACTCCTCATGATTTATGGGAGACTGAAGAACAATATCTTTCTCCTTACTTTAAGAGCTGACATACTTTTCCACCCTTTTCCACTTAATGGCTGAACTTTGAAACTTGGCATATACTTTATTGCTCTTTTTGGATGATGTCCAAGACCAAGTTCAAATAAAAAACAGGTTAAATAATGGAGCTGTAAGTGTTTGAAAACTCTCAGCAAAGTGTGCACGAGCTCAGTAACCTGAAATGTAATTCTCCGTTTTCCAGCCTTTGCAACAAACAAATCCATGTCCAGAGTAGCAAGAGCAGACCCTAAGCTCCCTAAAAACCCAAGTTTTCCAGCCCAGAAAGTTTATATACAGCCTCAGAGTCTTCAGCACCAGGGGCTGGAAGTGTCCTGATGAAACTGACTGTTCTCTAAATTGGAGGGAGTGAGGACATGGCAGCAGGATTGTTTTATAAGAGATTAACAAGGAAATATTTAGCTCAGTGTATCTTACCTCATGATTTCAACACGCTGAGGGCACGTGCACTACAAATTACCTGTCAGTGGAGCTGCTGTAACTCATTTAAGCTTCAGTAACCCAAGCACACGTGACTGCAGGCTACACCCAGGGTACATCCATCCCTCAGCAGCCAGGGAATCCCAAGTGCACCAAACACAGAGATGATCTCGATCCCCTCCTGACAGGCACACGTCAGGCTCTCAACCCCATAAACGCAGTGCAGCTACACAACAGCTGCAGCCAGTGATCTAAATTCTCCTTCAATGCTCTAATCTCCAGAAATTCTTGTTCCTGAAGCTGAAAGGACCGTTCTAAAGACTAACCCATTAACGAAATCACAGACACTGACCTGTAATCAGCTCTCTGACTTCCATGTCGTTTGTTTTTCGCAACAGCCTGATCAACGCGGGGATCCCATCGCAGTTCTTTATGGCCACTTTGTTTTCATTATCCTTCCCGTAGGAGATGTTTCTGAGAGCCCCGCAGGCCTTGCGATGGACCTCGGGCTTTGGGTGATCCAGCAGCCCCACGAGGATCGGGATGCCTTTGAGGTGCCTCACGTCCTTTTTGATTTTGTCGTTCTCGTAGCACAGGTGCTGCAGGTAGGCGGCGGCGTTGGACTTGACGGGGTCGATGGGGTGGCTGAGCATGGCGATGACCTCGGGCAGGTCGGGGTCCCTCCAGCGCGGGTCCTTGCGGATGCTGTCGATGGACGGCGAGCGCTTCCCCAGGCGGTCGATGCTGGCCATGCTGCCGCGCTCCGGCTGCGCCAGCGGCGCCGCGTAGCCGCCATGCAGGTACGGGATCCTCTCTTCAACCATCTCCGTCTCGATGGGGTCATCGTAGCCCCTGGGAGAAGCCATGGGCCCAAGACAGAGAGAAGGAAAAAAAGAAAAAAAGCACGTTTAAGCACTCAGTAACTCAGAGGCAATATGGAGATTTCAGCCACAAGCAAACATTTTAACATCACAAACATCACTGGGACAGCATATTTACAGTTTCCGATAGTTTATTTGTAGTAACTTGAAAATTAACCGTAGTTGATTTCTCAGCAGTGATGGGACTCCAGCAGAGTGTTTGTTTGGCTAGCAATGAAATGATGACAGGAACTGCAAGCCATCAAACAGATTGCTTTCATTTTGGTCACTTGGCAAAGCAATTACAACAGAGCTGGATTACATTTAGTAGGAAACACTGATCTTCATTAATGCTGCTACTCCTGCAACAAACCAAAACTCTAATTAAAGGCATTCAAGGCCTGGGCAGAGACCACAGACGTATTTCAGCAAGTCTGACAAGTTCCACTACGTTTCCATGTTGATGCTCACACAAGTGCACTCTAAACTATACTCTTAATCAATATTGCCATAAACCACCCTCATACATATATTTTTTTCAAACCAGCAGCAGCCTTCTGCTCTAGAGTTTTTTCCTGGACAGGTTTGCTACTGTCCCAGTATTGCAGTTAGCTCAGTCAAGCAAGTGGTTTTAATTGCTACAAAACGTTTCCTACAATCTTTCATCTGAAGCACTGAGTGATGTTATTGAACCATTTCTGATGTCATGCTCAAGTATAGACTATTAGAAGTCAGGAAGAAGACTGAGCTTGCTGTCATCCCAAAGGGACTGATAATTAAACCGGGCTCTGGGGAGAAGAGCAACCGGAGATGGAGACTGAACTTAGTCTCGTACAATTAACGCTTTTAATGTTAAAAGCGCCTCTCCTGACTTTACGTTGCTTTAATTGCTGTTCTAAACCATAAACTGAATGAAAGGATACAAATGGGCAAGTATCCAAAACTCAGAATGGATCTGAAGAAATCCTTTTATTGATGCAGTTATTTGTGTATGTATAATTCAGCAGTTGCTCCACACAGTAATTTACACTATCTGGACAGTCGTGTTTTCTGCTACAGAACAAAGCTGTTTCCGTCACTCCAAGCAGAAAGCAACAACATTGAAATTATTTGCTTCTGTGAACGCACACAGGGCAGAAAGAATAACAAAACCCCTTAGCTACTTCTCAAAATTCTGTTATTACAAATGCAAATTTGCGATAACCAGCATTAAAACTACAACAAAACCTCATTTCTCAAACTCGTCCTCATGTTAAATTCTTTTTCACTTCATAAAATCAACAGAAGATTAATTTTAATAATTGCACAGCTGTTTCTTGCTTGACTTGGTAACTCACAATTCAGAACATCTCAGTCCTGTGAGCTGCCCACAAGATAACTGTGCAACACCTCAATTACACCTGCACAATTAAGTTTCTTTCTCCTTCTCATCCGTGCAAGTACACAAAGCTAATTACTGTCCTGGGACGCTTTATTTCCACAAAGCCTTCCAAACAGAACCACAGAGCTGGCCTATCTTCCTCATGCTGTATCCTCTTCCCTTTGCCACACAAAAGCACCTTGGTTTCGTAACATTTATCAAAAGAAAACTTCAGAGTCAGGACTTGAAATTCCACCACTGTCATGACAAAAGAGTAACACAAGTCTTGTACCAAAAACACTAATTTTTTTTGGCCAATTACTACTTACTAAATATGGGTGAAAATACCTGGAGTCAAGAATTAATCATTAAAAAAGAAAATTAAATAAGATCACAACCCTACTTTAAAACAAGACAACACCTCTCAAGTATCAGTAGAGAAGAGGATGAAAACAAAACCCCACAGCTGCTGGAATAAGCCCACACAGGCCAGATCCAACATTCCCCTGAGGATGAAAGTGTCAAGTGCCCCTGCTAATGCAGCAGTGACAGAACTCAGTGACTGTACCTGGCAACAAAGAAAACAGCTGCACACTTGCACCCTGAAGACCCCAGTATGCAGAAACTCTGAGATCTTGTATGAGAACCTAAGAGCTGTTCAAGAAAGCTCAGCCAAGGCAAGTGCCACACCACTTCAGATTCACATCACTAAATACAGTGATCGAGGCGAGGGAAGGTTATAACAACAACAGGGGAAGCAGTCTAACAAAACAGGTTATGGGCAAAGGAGCAGAACAACTGCTCAGAGTGAGGCAGAAGAGGAGCCACAAGCCTCATCACCTCTCCTTCCACAGAGGGCTGGAAGACCAGACTGGCAGAGTGAGAAAGTCAAAAGCAAGTGTCTGTCAGGGCATTAAACCCTGATAGTATACTTACAGGTATTAAACCCTGTAAGTGTGTCACCAACATACTTACACACTGGGAGAGTAAAGAAATCCTGTTTCTGACTCAGACTGGTGCAGACCAGATGTGATTTTTCACTTCCACATCACTGGAGCAGCTAGGCTGGGAAGGAAAAGCCACTCGATAGAAAACAGGACTAACAAGAGCTTCAGCAGATACTGCTCTCAGGAGACCAAGAGCTCTTTGCTCTTAGGACTGAAGAGCTCTGGTGCTATGCCAGAGTTGCTGACTGCAAGCATCTTGCCTTCTGTCTGTTTCTAGCAAGGCAGCCGAGTTTTTAGAATGTCATGGGTCTCACTAATCACCTGTCTCAGGGAATTGCTCTAAACACATTCCAGTATAGTTAAAAACATGGAGAGAGCCTGTGGATTTATCATCTTCCTTACGGCTTCAACATAGGCACATTTTAGCAAACAGGTGAAGGATTTAAACATTTAATCCTCAACAACTTCTACAAGTGTTACGTTCATTACAGTTTGCAGCTAGTGCCTGCTTTGGATAGAAGACCAGAAAGGTTTGGGATTTCAGCAGGGAACTTTGTGCCAAACATCAAAGAGGAGACGTAAAGACTCTGCACAACAAGATTCTACTCTTGGCCAGGCTCTGTTCCCTGACAGGATACACAAGGGGATTCAAAACTAGAGTGAATCCTCTGCTGGGACAAGCCTGAGTTATGGGCCATATGGCTGAAACACCAAAACCCCATGAAGTGGAAACACCTACGAACTGCCAATGGATGAGCTGACTCAGTTGCCTCCTGCCACATCAAACTCTGCCATTTATCACCTTCTCCTATCCAAATATTATCAAACTGAATCCACACTAAAGAAGAGAGAAAAAACACAAGTATTTTTCAAACTGACCACATTGCTTGCCTCACCCTGTTCTGCCCAGGCACGTCCATAAACTCCTGCCCCAAACCAGACAACATCCCAATGTTGCCCATATCCACTTGGAATGGGTCAATCTAGGCCACAAGTGCTGACTGAAAGTTCATCTACACCTACAAGCCTTTATATTCTGAACTGAAAAAAGCACCAGAAGAAGAGTGAGCCTGACATGTACAGTGTTACCAGTACTCACTCTCTATACACAGACAGACCCACTGGTCAAGGTATTTCATCTAAAATCTCGCTCATTTCCTGATAAAATAATTTGGACGGTGGAGTGACCACCAAATATGGTCTTCAGTGTCTTAAATTGTCTATGCCAGAAGCCTGATTTAACAGTAGAAAACCGTGTTGTTGTTGATTTAGTCAACATTAAAAATTTACACCCTGTCTAGTCCGGAATAGTAACAATGGCAATAGCTGCTCCAGAGCTCTTAGGGAAAAACAAGGTCCCACGAATGCTCACGTAAGTGCAAACTGCAGTGATCCACTCTGGGAAGAAATCACCACCAAGGCAAGAAAAAGCTGAACAGGAGTTACTTAAATTAGTAAAGTGAATTACGACTTGCCATTTTTTACAGCTTGTGTGTGTTAAATCCAATTTAGCAATTAAGAAATATTCAAATAGTAGTAGGGATTTGTTTGTGAATAAAAGTATTCAGTACTTCCAGCTTCTCTTTCAAAAAAGGACTGTGTATAAAACATCCAGCATGCAGTAAAAAAAGACTTTTTAAAAACTATAGAAAAACACCTAGTATAATACAGGAAACCCATCAAATGAAGGAAAAAAGGGCACAAACTCAATTAAAGATGTGTAAATGCCTTCACAAGTAAACCTGAGTAACATTAAATCAGTATTATACACCCCAAATACTCTTCTTCTTCTCTGACTCAAATTTACTATGCAACTTGACTTACACCACACCAGAGCCTAAGCTGAGGGGAAGAACAAGAAGTGCCAGGTACTCCTGCAGAAAGTGATGTATCTTACATGAGACTCAGTATGAAGGAAAACGAAGCCCAGCCACAAGCAATGAGGAGCCAACAGAGGGAATATTTGCCTTTGTGCATTTATCTGGATTTGGAGATTTGGAGATGTTTGTGAAGAGGCACATTTTCCCCAAATTTAAAATGAAATATAAGTGGCTTAAAATGAGGCTGGTGATGACAGAAGAAAAGCACAAATAGGTACTTATCTGTGTGATCAAATGGAGCAGGCAAGAGCTGGAAAGAACAATCTGTACTTGTAATCCCCTTGCCTAGAAACCCCTCCAGACACAGCTGGGCTGCCTCATCACACAGGGAGTCAGACTCTCTAGCACAGATTCAGATGAGAAACCTCCACTCAAGGCCTGTCAGAACAGGAGCTGACAGTAAGGACTCTTATTTTGCCTTTAAACTACTACCTAATGAAGTAGCACGTACTGGGAAGAACATGAGAGAACAGCTCAGTGAGTCATCAGTGAAGAAATTCTGTTCAGGACACAACGAGATGGAGATGCCCAAGTTGAAAGTTGGTGCAACATAGAACAGTGTCCAATGGAGTTGTTAAATCTGCTCTACACATACAAACTTTTTGAAATCAAAAGTGACATCAATTAATCACATTCATTTAATAATTTTCACTGAAATAAAAATAAAAAAACACTAAAGAGGAATAATAAATTAGCAATTACCCTCATCTAGTACAAAGCACTACTTGTAGTCTTTATTTTCTTGTAGATCAGTAGCATATCTGAAATGCAGGTTTATTGAATTTTTCAAGTATTTCTTTGAAATGTCAAAAAGTAACTGCCTATGAAGAGGCCCTCATACAATTTTCTTATGTTCTCTACAGCTAAAGTTTGCTGCCATAGTCAGGCTAATTATTTGTCAAAGCCTCTTGATCACATTAAATATGGAAAAAGCCTCACAACAAAAGAAATGTAGAAGAAAAATTATGAACTGGTCCTATACAAACTGCAAGGAACAATAAATCAAAGGGATGTTTAATAAAAACACCAAATTTAAAAATGCAAATAGGTAGGTTCTAAGAATACATTTAATTATTAATTTTTCATACAGTTTAAAAAACGTTAATAAAACATTAAAAGCGTTGACGCCGGACTTTTTTTAGCAAGAACTGTAAACTTGCTAAGTTCAGGGAAACCCTGATCTGAGTGTGACAGATTCATCAGGACTGTGGCACCCACTGGATGCAGGTATTTCGTTCAGTCCCACAAACAGGCACGTGATTGCACTGCTGGGTAAGCCTGCAAAATCAAAGATGTCACAAAGGACTTGAAGGGTCTTCTGAGAGATATGCCTTGATACCCTTTCACTGGGATCCCTTTTTTTTCCCCTCTCACAAGTATAGATGACAGTTTGGAAGTGTTTCATTCTGTCTAGCACTAGAATGAACTTCCAGAACAGGGAAGGAAAACAGAACCACAAAACCATGAATGACATAACATCTCCAAGCAGGAGGACTCCGGGAAAACAAAAATCCCACCAACAACTGCTGCTAACGCAGCAAAGCCTGAGGTCAGAAATGTTAAGTCTAAAGACTGTCTACACACAGGGGCAGGTGGATCCAGACTCTTTACAGCTCTGGAAACTATTCCAAATTAAAAGGAAAAGAATGAGAACTAAAACCATATCAAAACATGAATCATGAGGATATGACTTCAAGCAGGCACATGTAAAATTTGTACATCCCTTGGAACACAAAGTATTACAAGTTTTTCAGGTCTGTACAAGATGACTTTCAGCTGAGTAACAGGACTTTTCCCAAGCCTGTGGGCTGTTGGGTTTTTTGTCAAATGCAAGAGCAGATACTTGTGAACACAGCGTAACTAATACAAGAAAACCTGGCATAAACCAGAACATTCCTTAGAAACTGGGCTGGACCAGAAGTAATTTGTAACTGGTCACTTAAATACAACACACATCCTCTTTTCTCCCCATCTATAAGCACAGGACAAAAACAATGATCTAGTCTTTCAGATCTGTGAGGTTCTGCACAACCTGGTCAGACAGCTGAGGGTGTGTGGTTAGCACAGGATCTGGGCTTAGACAGCTTGGCACCCCTTCACAACCAGGGATCAGCTCATCTGCCATCCCAACCAGCTGTTCAGAGCTTTTATTTGGCAGATGTGCACACAACCAGACCTGTCAGGAGTCTCACAGATCACAAATCCCTCTTTTCACCTTGCTAGTGTGGGATGGCTCCGGGGCAACACAATGCATTGACAACTCTTTTTTAGGAAGAGGGGAAAAAAAGTAACCTAACCTTCTTGTAACAAGATCATCTTTCTTTCTAAATTCAACCTCAACAAAGCAGCCCAGAATCACTGAAAAGGTCCTTGAGCTCCAGCCCTCCCCTCTCTTCTTTACTTCACGTGTGTTTTGTACACGTGTTTTTCTGTCAAGTAATTCCAGAACGTACCAGATCGCAGTTTGAATGTACACAATGAACTAAGCAAAAGCTGCAGAACAGCACCGTGAAAAACAAATGGGTTTTACCTTCCTTTGTGAGGTCTTCCTCTCTCTGGCACACCTGCAGACGTCCTCCTGTTCACAGTGGAGTAATCCGGATCCAGTTCGTACCCTTCATCGTCCACTCCGAGGCTGCGGTTGTCATCCTCCAGTCCGTAGGGCTCCGGCTGGAAGCGCTCGGGTTGAGAGCGGTTCAAGTCAACGCTGCTGCCCACTGGCACCTGAGGCTGGGCCACGGGCCCGTAGTTCTCCCTCCTGCTGGGCAGGGTGAAGCTGCCGTCATCGGGCCGGTAGGTGCCCCCCGGCACGTAGGCGTAGCGGGGCCGGTAGTTGACGCCCCGGGACAAGCTGCCGTAGTTGTCCGAGAGGTCTCCGTAGCCGTCGTGGCCGACGTAGGGGCGGTACTGGCCCTCGTGGCTCTCGGGGTACGAGTCGTTGTAGCTGTTGTAGGATCGGGTTAGGGTGGACGAGGCCTGGGGGGTGATGAAGCGCTCGCCGTTCTTCAGGTACCTCCTGTCGATGGAGTCCGTGTAGCTGCCCATGGGCGACGAGCCGTCCATGGCAGGCAGCCCATCCGGCCCCAGCGGCACCTGCCGCACCGTCCTCGTGGTCACCGTCTTGACCATCTTGGTAACCTGGCAGGGAGCAGCGAGTAAACGTGTTAATGTTCTCCTGCTGCATAACGTGCTGAGACACACGGGGAGGCGGGAGAGTGAAACGGGGTGAGAGCACCACACGGCAAACCGCTGTGCCGTGCCTGTCGCAGCAATCGGCTCAGCTATCCGCTGTCGGAATGAACGGGGGAAAAATACTTTGAAAAAAGCACTCCGGGCTCTTACCACCAAGTCAAAACCACTGCAGCCGTGTGACAGCACGTGGAAGCAGTACAAAGTCATTATACCAGTTCCCATTCCCCCAAAATGTTTTTCAGGAGACATCTGTCCTAGAGAAGACTCCGCTATATGTTGTGGAGCCACAACCTGTCCTCCCACAGCTATAGGACAAATACCACATCATATTCTCTAGTTTAACAAAAATAGACTTATGTGCTTCTGCCTGATCTGGATCAAACTTGCACCTCTGTGTAATTTGATGGAGCTCAAATTTGGCAGTAATATTTAGGAAACCGTGATCTCCAACAGAGAAGTTTTGTTACTTAGGATTCTGACAAAAGCCACTGTATTTACAAACTAGCAAAGGGCCTCCTGTATGCGCTGGTATCTGGGTTCCATCAATTTCTGTACAGTCTTCCAGAGTGACCAACAAAAGCTCTTTTGGAAAGAACAGGAAGTCCAGCAGATACCAGTCTATCCTCAGTCGCCCTAACCCAAACAAAATTACTTTAACATATATAAAGTTACCCTAACCCCAGTAAGTGCTGATTTTTCAGCACAACCAAGCAACAAAACAGCACATCCACAAAGAGGAGAGGGAGAATCAACCCTCCTGACAGTATTAAACACACCAGGGAAAGAACACCAAATTAGTAAAAGGTATTTGGGGTTTCTAAGCTATTACAGACATAAATAAGCATCAGTAAATGACACTTTTCTTCATCCAAGTCTCAGAATGAAATGCTACACTCAAGGGAAATGTTAATCACAATGTGTATCCCTGGACTGCTCAGTGGCTCTGAAGTCCAAATAAATATTTTGACCTATAGCCTCCGATTTAAACAGTGAGATTGGCAACAGATTAGCCAAGCTGCTGCAAAGCAAAATAATTAGAGCACAGCTCTTGAAGTGGCTCCAGACGTGTCCTCTAGCCAGATGTTTTCACAAAGAAACCCCAAACAGAAAAAAGATTCACCCAAACAGCATTTCTTTTCCTAGACACATCTGTGAGCAAATGATACTTCACCATAATGAAGTAATGAAATCCTACAAGACTGAAAGCAGCACAAATGCCTCTCCACCAGGAGTGTAATTAACAGCAACACGATGCTGAATACAGCATAGCCAGGTACCAACGTGACCTCTGTATCTGATTTGAGCCAGAGCTGAAAGAATTTTCCACTTCAATACAAAGGGATTTCCTCGGCAAGTAAACATCAAGAAAGATGCTATCCCTTCCAAGCCGCTGAATCTTTTCTCCCTTTTTCAAAGCACACATTTTAATAACTGGAAGAAAGGAAACTAGAAACTCAACATTTATTTCATGACATACAATCCAACAGGGGCTTTTTTGCTTGTTACCTGTGCACAGTACTTCTCCTTTCCTCTCGGTTGTCAGTGTGCTCACTGTCACTGCTTTTATAAACTCAGCAGTGAGAGGAGAAAAAAGAGCTGGCGGAGTTTACAGTAGCTCTTTGTGAAGTGGATACACACAAAGCAACACAGCTCAGTGTTCTCCTACTCAAGTGGGAAACAATACTTTTATTCAAAGTACCATACTCATAAGTGATCTTTTAAGAGCAGAAAAAATGTTTCTCAGGCCCGAAACATGTGAGTTTTGCAAAGCCATGACAAAATTGGATGCAAAGTGCTGGGCCTTCGTGTTCTTGAACTGGGGAAGCAGTAACGGGAATAACAGGAATTAAGGTAGGACATCAGCAATTTGATGAATCAGAAATGGATACTTATGCTGGGAAAGGAACAATGAAGGAGCTTTCGAAATGCCAAGAAGTGCCCTTGCATAACCTCACAAAGCTCTTTCTTTCAACACTATGCACCAAATCTAAGCCCAAGCACTGCTTTTCAGACACGAGCTGCCACGCCTGCACAGATTGTCACTTGTCATTTTTCCTAAAGCTGTTAAGGTCAGACAGTAGGAAATGCCTAATACACCTCATCTGGCTGCAACAACAGCACGGATGGAGGAATGAACTTGGACCTGCAGGATCGGGTCCATCTTCAAAGACTTGCTCCATGTTACTGGTAGGCAGGACAAGGTAACAAACAAATGTTATAGCCTTGACAATTGTCTCCAACAGTTGCTACATATACACAAAAACCACAAAGCAGAGTTTCAGATCACTGAAAATCACCTCCTAGACAATGTGTGACTTACCAGTTACCCTTCAAGAGTTTTTCACCATGCTCTGGCACTCTACGGAGTATTGACAGAGATTTGGGCTTTTCGCTTAAATTACCAACACAGAATTCAAGGGATTAGTTTACAATTTATAGCTAATTTGCCTTATTTTCCTGTCTTTTAGACTAGCACAGCCAGGCTTTCAATGGCTGTGGCTCATCAAAAAGCCATGCTCAGTGTCAGGCAGCACAGCACATGCAAAAACAAGTTTACAGCAACAGCACAGTTTCACCTCTTGCTATTTCCTGAATGCTGCACCCAGCAGTAAACACAAAGTATCAGGACAATCAAAACCCCCTTGTCAGACACATAAAAAGGAACATTTCACTCAAGCACTAAAGTATGCATTTCTCGTAGTACAAAAGCATTCACTAATGCTAAAGGTGTTATACTGAGGCAATCAAACAGAGCCATTTTATATTTTGAGAGAGAGGGGGTATTTGCACTCAAGCCTCATTTGTCAGGCACAGGCATTGAGATAGAAGATTTATCATGTGATAAACAGATTTTGCCGCTGACAGGACAATAAAGGGAAGTTTTTTGGCAGCAATTAGCCTGCACACAGATGAAGGTCCATTTAATGAAAGGTTTCCAAGCAAAAGAAGAAACCCACCCAACAAACCAAACACGTTTATTTCAGGAAATCCTGCTCAAGGGAATGTTTCATCTATGTTTCTTAAAAGAACACAGGCAATCTTGAACAGCTGACAGCACAGTAATCTGCTCTCCCAACATTTTTGTTGTTTCCTTAATACTGATGTATTAGCCAGAATGAATGAAGCTATTCCAAGTGGGAGTTCCAACAGACTGCCTTATCTGAGAGACACCTGATCTTTCAGATGCACCCAATCCTAAAAAAGATTAGCATCAATTCCTCACTATAGATATGCTCTAATAAAAAAATTTAGAGTTACAAGTTACTTTTTCAGCCCAATGACAAATCAAAGGTGCTCAATTGTTTAAATGTCCCAACCTCAGAGTACCAGAGAAAAGCCTCAGAGTATTTCTCTATGAAGAGGCTGAGTATGCTTACTAAATATCTGTAATTCTTTATTCTCTGCAGAGATACCAAGATTTCAGCTGTAGTATAAAAGCATCCAATTTACTTAGTAGTTCAGGCTCTCTGCAGCCAAAATTCTGCAATACTTCAAGTCAGTGCTTCCAATGCTGCTCTCCACACCCCAGAATTTAAGTACACTTCAGGCTTACTGACATTACCATTGTCTACCAACAAACAACAACTACTTCAGTAAATAATTCCCTTACAGGCCCCATGATAATGGTTTCACTAATTCTGTTTCTGGAAAATACATTTGCCAATAGAACATAAAGGAAATATTCACATGTGAAGCGGCTTCTGTATTTTTCTGTCCTTATCCTTCTATTCCTCTAGAAGGATAGGAGAACAAACATGAAACTATCCAACAATTAGATTGGGCACCTACAAGTCGGTGCCTCACAGTGCTCAATCACACAGGAACAAAGACAGTACAAAGATTTCTGTGCAACTGGGCTATCAGAGACAAATGCACTCATCTCATCTTTTCTGCCTTCTGGTTTGTTTTCCCTCTTTTTTTAAAATAAATTAATTTCATTATAAAAGTTGACAGGGATAACAATCTTGTTGAAACTGTCATAAACCAAGAATCAGATGAGAAGCAATGCAGGAGGATCTAAGCATCCTGACATTTCTGCAAGCTTATTCTTGAACTACAGGCTGTAAAAATTTATCAGCCCATGCAGGTTGAAGCTATTACCTTTCTATTAAATGCTGTGGAAGAACTCACCTTGTAGGTTTTCAAAACAATAGCTGAAATCTCTCCCCTTCAATTTTAAGCCTAACACTTCACATTTTGAAAGAGCCCTCAACTTCAGCTGAAATCCATTCCTGTTCTATTGCCTAATTCCTCTGAATTTCCTGCAAAGTTTGGAAGAACTGCCTCTTGGGCTACCTGGCTCCAGCACAAGCTGGAGTTTTGGTCAAAAGCACTTTCTCATCACAGGTGTTACGAAGTGGTAACAGCAGTTAATCACTGCTGGGAATGAGCTGGACTTGCTGAGTATTGGAAAGCTCAAAGAAAATGGATGGACTACAAATTAAACAACTTTGTATACAGATTGATTTCACAGTTTGCTATGATAAAACATCAATTTCAATGAGTAACAGTGACCTAAATCTCTCTAATCTTTTGGCATTTCAAAGATAAAAATAAAAGGTGCCTGAAAAAAGAACAACCAGAAAAAGAGAACATCTACACAAACACACACACATCTAATTTGCTTTATTGAGTTCTCTTGAGCCACTTACAACAGGCTCCCTTTAACACCTGGCAGTGCTCCAGCCAGCAGCAAGAAGTGGAAACCTCTCCCCAAGGTGACTTTCACTGTTTTAGCTTGATAGGTATTTGGCTTCCAGAGATATTATAAAGTTGAAGAGTTATCTGCTACATCTTTTGTGCAATGAATGTTATGTAGGGACTTGGTATAACACTAAAAGGATAACAGGTAGGGGAAAATTACTCAGAGATACCTCATTTTGAAAAGGCAGATGTTCTCTATTTAAAATATGTCAAATATTAAATTCTATTACGCCTTCTTCCTGCTTCACTGCTACAGGCATTTTCAAAGATGAGGGAAAGGCAAAGCAAAACTGTCAATGCATCTAGATTAAGGTTGTTTACTTAATACACTATTGAAAAGAATAACCTCTGTAAATTACGGGTTTGAAACAACAGGGAAAGGAATAGAATAAAGGAACAGCAGCATCCAGGAGCATTCACATTTACAGCCTTTGCTGTGCTGCATTTCAAGAGGAAGAATTTCAGAGGCATCGCTCTCCAGCAAGCTAGAAATACACACAATTTAGCAAAAATAAGTGACAATTTGCTTTTAAGAATCCAAAAATGCATACTAAATGGCATTAGGTTGTCTAGTCCCCACATAAGCTATCCAGCAAAGAAAGAATACATCAGAAAAACATCTCTGGTCTCTCTGGCTCTTGAAAAAACCCTGACCTGTGTTATTTACTCTGTCAGAGTTAGTATCTTATGCTGCCACTTTCTTCACAAGACAGATGCTGAAGATTATGGCTGACACTGTCCAGCAGAGCCTTTAGCTCTAGGCACAACAAAACCAGGTTCTAAATCCTTCCTTAAAGGAGCCTGGAGCAAGCACAGCAGTGCAGAGCATAAAAGGCCACAGCTCAGAGGAAAAGGAGAAGCTGAGCACAAATCTACCTCCACTGAGCAGTGTGACCATCCCAACTTTACACACTGGCCACTACTGAAAAGAGGTGTGAGGATTCCCACCACAGGAAATGCTGCTCCTCTACAAGGACAAGCACCACCTGCACACTGAATGCAAGGCCAAATTCACGCAGGGAGATTTGTTATTTGTATTTTTAATTTCTTTAGATTTGTAAGTCAATAGGCGGAAAAACAGAACTGCAGCTTTGGGGCTCAACACCTCCAAGTCCTGGCAAGTAGGATGTCCATGTAGGAGTCACGGGCTGCATCTCCCATGCCAGATTTCCACACCACCCTCCTCTGAGCAGCCGGGTCAGAATTCTGTCACTGCACACAGGTACCAGGAAACTTCATTTTCTCTGTAAGGCTCTCACATATAATAACATGAGCTATGAAAGCACTATGATGATACCTATTAGAAATGATCATGTGAATGACAATTAACTCCAGGGCAATTAATTGATGCTACTAAACCCCAGTGACACCGTTTTCATTTTCAAAGTCCCTACCAAAACAAAATGCATGCTGAAGACCAAAGTGATGTAAAAACCTTGTAAAATTTGACCTTAGATTAGTATCTAAGAGTTGTTAAATCCATGCCTTTTTATCACAGCAAGGAGAAGTCAAAACAAAACCATTTCAGAGGCAACAACAACCCCAGCTAAGTCTCAGCACCTCTTCTGACAGTCAGGGCTAAGCCAGGCTGTGTTTTGACATTTCAGAATCCCTTTTCTCAACAACTGGGTTTTTAATTTTTTTGTTGTTGTTGTTGGTTCTTTCAGCAACAAATTACTAGGAAACAGCTCCAGGTAGTACTTAAGCTGGAGTCCATGGCATTATTTGAAACAACACAAATGAAGAGTAGGACAGCTACACATCCTCCCCCCATCCTGGACACACTTCAGTGCCTGCAGTGACCCACAGGAGCACAAAAAAGCCTTGCTCTTTGAAATGGAACAGTAGCTCCAGGGTTGCTGTTTTTTCAATTTTCCTTTCCCATATGCCTGTTTTGAAGCTGCCACTGTTCTCTCCTGTGGGAAGATGGAAAAACAGGAGGTCCCTGACACAAGAGGGGAAAATGGCACCTCTGAGGCTGTGACAGACACACAGCGTTTATCAGTGCCATGACTATTTCAGACAAACTACTTCACTCCATGTGCTCCTGTTATCTAGGTGAGGCATGGCCTCACCTCTATTTTTACAGTCATAGCTATAATTTTATACCCTTGCAGCCTCCTAAAACTATGCACTACTATTAGTACATATAAAAAGGTGTCCAATCCCACTGTAATTTTATCACTTCCTTCCTGCAAATAACAGTTGTTGTTGCTGCCACTAGAAAGAAAACAGCATTTCTTTCACGTAAGTCACAAACTCGATACATTAGATTATTTGAAGAGCTAATAAAAATGTGGAGGGTTCTTGTTCATCTGTTTAGTTTTATTTAAAGACTTCAATCTCCTTCCAACAATGAGAAAAATAGGCCAGTTATATTTACCTTCTAACTAACTGCAACAACCATTAAACCAGATACTCAGTTTATTATAATACAGGCCCACTGACCTCAGGAAATCAACATTCATTTACTTCAACCTGAGGATCTGATGTCCTGAATAGATATCCTAGAGGACTGCAATTCTGGAACACAAGTGAAGATAAATGCTGATTTAAGCAGTGACCTCTCTTCAACCCCTTTAACACAGAAAGCAGTTAAACAATCCTCTCCCCACCTTTTTTTTTTTAAATCAGTCCTGTTTAGAAGTTTTTGAAAAGGGAATCACCCTTAATCTCTGTAACATTCCAGTGGCACTGAAAGCATTCAAGGCAGCCATGAACACACAGCACCTGCTCAACAGAGATTGTAAAATTATCTTACACAAGGAACAAAAAGATATCAGGAAGATTAGAACATCTGCAACACCTGTAATCCAGCCAAACCTGAGGTACAGTCACTTGGGAGCACACCCAGCTTTCCCCATTCATTAGGAGTAAGATTCCATCCACAAAGTTGCTGCAGATTTTAAATGCTATGGGCCTTATTTACATAGGCTGTTTCTTGTTCTAAAGGACAAATGTATAATCACATCATATTATTATAGACTGTCACTAATTTAAGACATATTTTCCTCAGCCAAGCTCTACCAACTCATCAGTTTTTGTTTGCTGGGCAATGCTATGAACTGCTTCAGTAGAATGAAGAAAATGTTACAACACTAAGCAGCCTGAGAAGGGGTTCTGGTGTTTTTGTTTGGATAATTTCTACTGCTCAGTTCACAGCTCCATGAACAGCTGTATCAACACAGCTGATAGGGAGCAATCTAGACACAGAGGTGAAACTGAAAATGCCCTGAACTCTGCTCTGCTGGCAAACACAATGCTCAAAATCACCAAGGATCACAATAGCATGATTGTCACCACTCAGGCTACTCCCTGCTATTCCTATTCCATGATTAGATGGCACTTTGCCATTTTCCTCAGTGGTTATTAACCTCTCACCTTGGTTTCAGTTCTCCTTGTGGTTCCATCTTCAGAAGTGACAATAGACACGTGGGAAGTGGGAGTGCCTGGGTCTTCCTCCACAGTAACTGTCTCTTCCACCATTTCTTGAGGCTCTTGCATCATTGCTATTGAAGTCTGGTTACTGGGGCTTTGTTCCTATAAAGAAGCAGGTAAAAAAAAATTAACTTCTCACTTCTACCATCATGGTATAACTAGTCCACTGATTTAAGCTTCTTTGATAGAAAAAACCCACATTTTACCCAACAATTTGCAAGCAGAGATTCAGAGAAAGGAGTATCTATTCCCTGTGTCAGACAAGCTTGCTGCAACTGTGCTGGTGTGACTGGGCTCAGTGCAGCAAACAGAAATCATGTGAAGCATCCATCAAGTACTTCATATAAGCAGGCAACACACTAACAGACTACTATCTCATATTTAAATCTGCTTTAAGCTCTCTCTTCAACGCCCAGCACAGGAGTGGAATTTTTGTCTGCAGAAACATTTTTTCAGTTTGCAGTGAATAGGCCCACTGGCTTTCAGAGCAGTTAATCTTACACACCATTGAAAGTTTCTTTCCATTTGATAAAATACACCCAGCTGGAGACTAGAGGCAGCTATAAAACATCAACACCTATAATTAAATAGACACCTTTCTCAAACTGCCCAAAGCAAAGATAATTAAAAACAAAAAAAAATTAATGGCTAGAGATTAATTCAGTGAAATGCTTCCCTTCCCACATTTTCACTAGGTCCATAAGGCCTAAGTGGCTACAAGCTTATTTAAAATTTATAAGAGATAGACAACATAATAAAATCTAAACAGAAAGAAGGGAGATCAAAGGTGGGTTTTTGCAGAGATGCTGCCCAAAGAGAACATTCTGCTGCTCGCCAGCACCGCGGTCTGAACCTTCCTTTTTCATATGCAATTGTGTGTTTCAGCACAGAAATCACAGAAGCTCCCTTTGGTAGGTGAATGTCTTTCAGAAGTTCCCCGGCAAGAGGCCAATAAAGAACCAGCTTATGCACTGAGAACTCAGACTTTTGCCCAGCATTACAAATCCCCAGCCACGTGAAGTGAAATGAAATGATAGACTGATCATTTCATTATGAGCCCTGAAGGGATCTGCCTACACCGGCTTTAAAGCCAAAGCAGGGCTTCTCTTGGCACATCCTGTCAAACAGACACTCAGAGAATTTCCCTTCTTAAGGACTATACACACACATTTTTACACATGGATTTAAAAAAAAAACCAACAGAAAATCCAAGAAGAACTACACAGAGCCCAAAATTGCAAAGTGAACACACTTGGCCTAAAGAAAACTCCGGACAAACCCATTCAGTCTCTTCACATCACAGGAAAATAAAAAGGGTTGGGATGAAACTGTTGCAATAGAAGTGCTCAGCCTAATTACATAAAGGTTTAAAGGTTTATTCTCCAGGTGTGAACAGCTTCCTCACCAGGGAACTACACTACATTTTGTATCATGTAGAAAAATTGCATTTCAACCCAGCTACAGCTTTTGGATTTCCCCTTTTGCTGCGCCGTGTTTTTTGCAGACCCCCAGGGACCTTTTGCTGCTGGTGTCTTGTTAAGATCCCCATTAATTCTTGCATGATCTATAATGTCTCTTTAAACAAGCTGAGATGCCCCTGCTCAGTTTTCCTTTATTTACAGCTGTATTCTGAAACTTCTGGAACTCAGACTTCAGTTAGAAAGCCGTTCCCATTTTCAGGTAAGCACTAACATTAACCAAGACAATAAGTCTCTGCCAATCACCTCAGTCAAAATGCAACACAGCTTTCAAAGGCAAAGCACCAGAAGTGATACAAGCAAGCACTACTTCCATTTCTATTGAAACCACAGCATAACTCAGGTTACAGAATCAATCAACGAGAATAAGGCTACTCAAATCCTAAAGAAAAATCACTCCTTCCAGTCTGCAGGACTCAAATCATTAATGGCAAATAACTTATGATGCATGCTGAATTCTTTATGGTAGAGTTCAGATGTCACATTGTGTCTTCTGTGCACGGCTCCAGAAGGGGAACTTGCTCCTGCAATAAACACATTATTCTCTTCACATTTTTCTTGAAGATACTGTGTTATAACTGCAACTCCCTTCCTCACACCCCACAGCGAAGCTTTCCTCCAAAGAGAATCATTTACAAAATACTGTAACACAGTAGAGACTCAGAACTTCTATTCATCTTCACTCAACCAAACCTTACTAAGAACAAAGAAATCAGTTTGATGCACAGGGATTTTTGCACAACACCTTATCCCTGTAAACCTCACCACTGAATGCCAAAACTGCTTCAAGGTGAGCCCTTCTCACTCCTCTCACACATGTATGTACACACACAGCTCAGCCACCACCTTCATTTCCAGATGCATTAAGGTGCTGGCATTTTTTCTGCCCTCTAGACTTTATAGAAGCAGCCTCTGTTTTCTGATAATAAACCTGAGGAAGATGGAAGGTAGAAAGAAATATTTTGTTCTTTGAGCTTTTGCAATACCTTTTCTTTATTAAAAAAAAAATAAATATATATATAGTCTGCCTTTGTATTCAGACTGCCTGTGGGCAAAGGAAACCTTAAAAGCTGGGCACTTAAACATGAGCAAATTGCAAGCTAGAGCACATTGACTTTAAATGAGCGTTGTGCTGGGTTTTATCCTCTGGCTGCTTCTAAAATGAAGATTCAGGCAGATACGGTACAGATCTGCATTCCTACAAGAGAGAATTATTGTTAGCAAGAGACTGTCCTAGGCAGTAGAAAGCCTAAAAGCTTGAAAATTCAAGGTAGATATCTCAACACAGGTACCCAGTCAGCATCTCCTGTGTCCTCCTTCTGACTGTGTGAGCTGCTGAGGAATGCAGGGGACAGCCTGTCAGGCAGCTCACCCCTGCACCGCCTGGACCAGGCGGCTCCTTCATCTCCAAACCCAGCACTTCCTCTACATCGCTAGCTTGGAGCTGTCACAAGCTGACATTAACGTAGAAGAGATGCAAAGGTTTTGTTATCTGTTTTTAGACGCCATCATTAAGGATTTTAGGTCACAGCAAATTGCAGAAACTGGGACACATTACCACTTTCAACTATCTCCTCTGTGTTCAGCTTCGAAGCCAGTATTTAGGACGCTCTTTTTTGCTGAAAACACCTCGGCATCTCAAATTCCAAACATCTGGCAGGTATGCCTAATTATCCAGAGTAAACCACAAGCTGCTGGTAGGGCTGGAACACGACACCCCTATTGAATAATGCTACCAGTAGTTCCCTGCCTGCTAGAAGGAGGTTAACTCCAGTTCAAAACAACACATACTCATTTACCTTACTGGAGGCTTTCAAAGCAAAAGCAATGAGATTACAAAACACCACCAAATTATAAGAACAGATTCCTGTGCATTTATTGCATGTGGTGTCAGCAGTCATAACTCTTCTGCTTACTTCTGCTTTTTTGAGACCAAATGAATCCTACCCTGTAGATTTGTACTTGCATCTCCAGTGTGCCCTAAAAAAGCCATGCTATTTAAAACACAAAACAACAATCAATTTACCTCCAGCCTGTAAAAGTTAAACGCAGATGAAACAGCTAAAGACCTTGTAAAATAAGCAAGAAACATAAAATAACAGTAATTCTTGTTTTGTTAAAGAACAGTGATTTATCATTTAGGGCACATATCTCCTAAGGCTTATTTTGCATTAGAATACTACCGCTTCTGTAATCATCACCATTTCAATTCCTAGCACTGCATTTCCATCAAAGTAGCTATTTTATATCTGTTTTAATAGAAGAATAACCTCCCCCAGGAGGATCAGACATCCGACTTCAAGACAGTAAACAAAGTTCTTTATTCTCTGCCTATGGAACAATTTTAAACAGTCTGGAAATAATATAAAATTGCAGGAGATTATTATTTCCACTAAAACAGCTGCTCTTCAAGAACACTGAAATCATGTACATCAAATCTTCATTCTCCCCAAGACCTCCTTTGTTCTGCAGATTGCAGTGCAGGCTATTCCAGCTACTCCTTACTCCAGGCTACTGTCAGATACCAAATTTGAGGGTTTTTGCAAAGCACAAAGGCTGGATTCTACATCAGTGGATGTACTTGTCCTCAGACAACCCCAGCACAGACAAAGCTCAAGTGTATCAGCTCCTGTGATATTACGCGTCTGGGCATAATTAATGGCATTGGACAACAATGCTAATTGAATTAAATGTGGATTCTCTCTCCTCTACTACTCTTTAAATTACTTGTTAAAGCTTCAATCTCTGCAAAGCATGAGATTATTCCTGAGTGTAAAAGCAAGCAAACACTGGCTTTGTTGGAATCAGGTCTCAGGCTGATGTTCTGTCCCAGTGGTCTCCTTCCCACTGCACTTCCAGCTCAGCCATGTCCTCAAGCTTTCATTAGCTGAAGGCATGTGGAGAAAGATACAAAAGGCAACTCTCCAGGAACACAGCTGCTGAAAAAAGTCTGCATTGAGATCAGCATCAGATTGGGACATCAGAAGAAGGAAATCACCAAGGGAATTTGCTGAACTTGGTGTGTTTGAGGTAGACTTCTTCTAGTACAAAATTCAACTCCCCAGCAGCTGAAGACTCTCAAATCTGCTTATCACGTCCTCCTGCCTTGTGAGAGCATCCTTCTTTCACCACAGCCTCAAGATCCCTGCTGTGCTCTCTGCCCTGATCTGTCCTGAGAGCTTTCCATGCAATCTCAGCAGCGCAAAAGCTGGACTCCAAGCCGAGCAGCTCAGGCCCATCGCTGAGCCTGTGTCACCTGAGGGGCAGCAGTACAGGAGACTGTCCCACTCTTATGAGTTTGTTCTTCAAAATCAGGGGAGCCCTCACACACTGCAGTGCTTGTACGCTTCTGGAAGCACATGGAGACCTTAGGTGCAAGGACTGCCACAGGCTGTTTCCCCCAGTTCAAAAAAACACAGCAAGCTCCAAGTCCTCATCACCAAAGCAAAGGTATGCAGCGAGAACTACCCAATTTCTTCATGACTGGGGAAACATTGTCCCAAAACTGATGATGGCACAAATGATCCAAGCAAGATGGCTCTAGACGGACAAAAAGCACATGGACCAGCCTGTACTGAAACCCAGGCAGCACATGATGCTGGAAGGAGAGTCTGCAACACAGACAATGACTTAAATATGGGAATACATAAATAACTGCTTTGCTGCAGATAAACTAACCTCCATTTAGTAAAGCTACTTTTTTGTTTTCTCATGGGAATTAAAATGTGGGGTTTATATATATAAATATATATCTATATTTATGTATATGTATGTATACAGTGGATTCAGTGCACTTCAATGTGAACCCAAACACATCAACCTATGAGAAAGCTTTAAGCTCTGCTAGAGCTCTGACAAGCTCTACCCTAAGGCTGGTCAGTTCAGAACAGAAGGGAAATGTTAGCCCCAAATGAAAGCAGGCTGTCCTGGCACAGGGTACCAGAATGAACTCAGCCCCACACCACAATGCACTAACTGTTTCCTGAACACTTACACACTTCCTTTGTCCTTCAGAAACACACACGACAAGCAACGAACAAATAATGCCAAGAGCTTTTAAAGCACCAAGGTTAAAAGGAACATTTCAGCAACTGGAGAAAGCCCTGAACACTAGAGGAGTTCTGAAAAGGCACAAAGAGGAGCGAGTTTTTTTGGAAGGAGGCATGGTAATTCACCCTTTGAAGGCATCACACCTTTCAGGGAGAGCAAGAGGCGGAGGTGAAGGAGAAGGAATCAAACCCCAGACAAGGCCTGGAGTAGCAATATTCATCCCTCAAGTACAGCAAGACACAGTGGGGTTCTGTTCAGCCACGCGGTAGCTGCCCATCAACAGGGAAATCCAGTGCCTGCCCAACGGTCAACAAAGAGGGCTTTTATGCAATTTTAAACAATCTGAAGTGTCTCAGTTAATGGAAGACCGGGCAATTGGCCCTCAACTATTTCTAATTGACTGGAATGATGGATGAAGCTAAAGGGAAAGCTGACCCACTGAACTTTTCCATACAAAGCTAGGAAACTCAAGGAGATTGTAAACAGTTTATAAGAACGAGAAGTGGGAGAGGCAGAATCCCAGGGGCTTTGCTCCTCTCAACCTGCTGTTGTTTCAGATGAAGAAAAACAAAGAGCTTCAACTCTGAGCAACAAACAAAAAATACATGGGAAGGCCTAAACAACTAGGGTATTTTTCCCATGCTCTCCTCCCCTTCCTCCAGGAGCTGTTTAGCTCTGCCATGCAAGCTGGTCCTCTGAATGAGAAAGGGCAATTTGTCATTCTGACAAGGTGTCTCTTAGGGCTCTCTATTGCCTTGCCCTGCTTTTCAGACTGACGGGGTGTTAACCAAAGATGTCAAGGCATTACATCTCAGTCAACTTCAACAGATGTGATGATACATACTTAAAACTTCCATGTTAATCAGTGCCACTACATTAAGGAAATGCTGAGGAAACCACACATGGCTCTTGATTTTCTGAACAAAACCATCACTAGCAGCTTTGCACCGCAAAGGGCAAGAGTGCTGCAATGTGACAGAGCTGTCTGCTCACCTCAACAGCTCCTGGGAAGGAACTCTGAGGATATGCAACTTCCCAGATGGAGAAATGGATGAGTACTAGGTTCAAATTCACACTACCTAACTTGAGGCAGCTTAGCAAGGTATCTAACTGCAGGATAATTTAATTCTTTCTTCTTAGCCAAAAAGAAGAGTAGGAGCCTCAGAGAACAGATCTTGCACAGACTAAATGACTTCCCTGGACGTATCCAGCTCTTGCCATTGATTCTGCAGGGAAATTGTATCAAGAGCTTCAAGACAACATTAAAGCTGGAGGACAAATCCAGGCCTCAAAGCCACAGTGTAAGTATTCTGTGCAGAGCTCAGAATAGGACAAGGGTATCACAAGTCATCACTCAGTTCCTTGGTCACAAGCTCTCACAGTGGTTCAGCAAGATCAAGTAGTAAAAGAGAAGCATAAGCCATTATTTATCACGTGAAAATAATACAGAGAAAAAATCAAAACCACACACAATAAACCCCCAAACCAACAAAAAACCAGAAACACACCAAACAAAAAAACTCCAAAAAAAGAGCAAGCACCTGGCACACAGAACTCTCCTTCCCTTAACTGTCGACAGCATGGCCAATGTTTATCTGGACAGCCTGTCCAGTAGGAAACTGAGCAGGAAATGACTCTTTCTCACCAAGATTTGTACAGAGAGTTCGCTGCAATTTGCCAAACTACCTCCCAAAGACAAATACAATGTAAATCTGCATGTCTAATCTTTGACCAAACCCAAACCAGATCTGATTTGCTTCCTCTCTGGAGTCTTTGAGATGAACTAACCAAAGCTAAATTAGTGAGATTTTTAGTGGGATGAGGTTATATCATGGATTATAATTTTCCACCAAGTTTTTTCCTTCATCTCCACCTGCTGCCTCTACAGCACTGGCATTAAGGGTACTGTGGGATGACTAATTTTACATTCCTTTCTGCAAGACAAGCATTCATATTTCATTTCTTCAAGGCTTCACAGAGTTTGGATCACAAATTAAAAGGATGCATTTATTACTAGGTATCAAGCCCACAAACTTACATGCACATGGGAGTCAGAAGTACAAGCTAGGTCCTTCATCTAAAACAAAAAAAAACAACCATCAGTTCGGCAGGTGAGAGCAGAAAGTTTCTTTCTGCAGTCTGTGTGTCCCAGACTCTGCCCCAGCCACCTTCACACGTCCTTAGTGAGTTAAAGCAAGGCTGCCAGACACAGCCAGTTGTAGCTAACACACACACATGCCTACTTGCACTGCCACACTGCTACCTTCGAGAACTGCTTTGAACTCCGAGGCAGATGTAAACCATCTCCGCATTCTTTGAATTATGACCAAGGCTGGAGCATTATTTGAGTGTCCTAGGAGCCATATCAGATCAGAGTTAAATTTAACTCAACTCCTCACCCATGCACAATCTTGCTGGTAGAGCTGAACTACGCAACAAAAATGCTTTTTGTGGAAAAAACCACAGGACACAAAAAGCAAAAAAAACTTTCCAAAAACAACAACAAAAGCTTTTCTAATCCTGAGGGAAACAGAACAAACAGACCACTGATGATTTTTTAAGCTTGCATTCCAAGAAAGCTGTTCCTTAAAATAAATTACTTCTCATTCTTGGGAATACAAAGCATTTGACAATAAATCCAATCACCCATCTCACAAAGACTGTGCCTGCCAGCGTCTCCCACTATTAAGCCCCAGAGCAGGCCAGCCTGGCAGTGAGGCAGGGCTGTGTCAGTCCAAACAGCTCCCAAGGAGATTAACCCTGTTAAATCACTCTGCTTCTTCCCTCGGCATCTCAGGCCACTGCCGACCCCAGGGAAAGCCGTGGTCTGAACAAAGCACAGCAGGAAGGAGCGAAGGGCCTCTGGCACAGCCTGGCTCCACTGCTGCCACCCCAGAGGGCAGGGAAGGAACCGTGCAGGAGCCCTCTGCATAGATACAAGCCCACTGGAACACCAAAAGACACAAACAAGTCAACAAAGCCAAAGGCTGCTCCAACTGCTGTAAATCTTCCAAATAGAAGAGATTCCAGCAGGAAGACAATTTTCCAAGTGCAAGGCAATTTCTGTGCTATTTCAACTACCCAAGAGAGTTCACTGATGGCTTTTTGTCTGGTAGTCTGTTTATTTCACACATTTTCTGTTTATTCCGTAAGACTGACCTTATAACCCCTACTTGCACAAGGCCAGCCCTCACACACTGCTAAGAGAGCGAGTGCCCATTGCTAAGCTCATGCTAAACTAACAATAAACAGCATGAAAAGAGAAAAAAAGGAGAAACAAAAGATGACACTGAACACTTGGATACGAAGGAAAATGCTGAGTAAGAAACCTGTTCAGTTCTCACATCTGTGGAAGGATGTGGCTGCACTGCAGTGGGCTCAGAGCACAGCTATCAGAACAGCCAGAGAACAGGATCAGAAGTCTCTCTTCCACACCTAAGGTCTGAGCTATTAACCCCAGAAGAAGGTCAAGGAGCGATCTGATTACAAGTCAAGTGCCTAAAGGTATAATGGAAAGCTGATGAAGAACTCTTCAGAGAGAAAGGTTTAACCAGTGCCAGTGTCTGTGATGAAGACTGACAAGACACACACACATTTTAAGACACCAAGTGTGAACTGTGCAAGAAGTTCACAGGGTAGAAGAAACACAGGGTAAAATGCTGCTGCTTAACAGGTTGGACCTAATTATTCTTAAGAAACACATTTCTATTCACTCATAAACCTGATAATGAAGAGGTGCTCACATTCATGCACACAACCACTCTGCCTGACTGCTACAACACTCTGAAGATTTTTCAGGCCAAGAATAAATTATTTAAAGTTTGTGAAGGAATTCCCCATCCCCTCCCAGCCTGCCCTCAGCAAACTACACTTAAATGCAATAGAGATTTTTGTCAGCCAGAGAAGGGGCTAATGATGCCTGTCCATCTCTTGGCATAAGGAGTTCCCTCTCCTCCCACTGGTGAGCCCCTTCTCAGCTGTCAAGCAGTACTTGAAGTAAGGTAAAATTGCAAATCAGAGCACTGTGTTAAGTGAGAAACCACCATGGCCCAGGAAGGACTGTCTGTCCCATTCCCCAGCCTTTGCTGCCTACAGCACAGCTCCCAAAAACCTGTAGTGCCAGTATAATGGAAACAGCCGTGGGACAGCAGGAGCCAGCACCATGTACCCAGGCACTGTCACCTGGAAAAGTAATGGGAAACCACCGGCGCCATTCAGGTCACAGTAAGAGCACTCAGGATCGACACTCAGGCCATTCAGCAAGGACTGCTGTCACTGCACCATGAGCATGAATCTCAAAAAGGAAAAAGTCATTGAAGCTAAGGTGGAAGTCACTTGCCCAGAGGTACATACTTTCATCAGCAAAGTAAAATAGCTCTCAATTTCTTAGTTAAACGTGTTTGGCCTTTTCCATTTGTCATCAGCTCTGGCTAATGGTTCCATGTACTTGCAGGAAATAGGCATCTTTCTATGACCACTCACTCCTCCTGGCACTGTGTATATAGCCAGCTCTTCTACATTAACACACTGGAATTGTAAAATCCTATCACATTTGCCAGGTACTCAATTATTTACATAGCACCCTTTTTATTATTATTTCTGATATGCTTTTGTTGGGACTTCACAATGAAATTTAAATATGATGAAGACTAAGACAAGACGCAGCCCTAGAGTCAGCAGTCTAAATCACTTTTAAACAGGTTCTTGGAGAGCTTTTAAGAGAGCCATTTCTCAATTAAACTCACCGAAATAAAAACAAGAGACCCAGATGAAATTAAGGATTGGCTACTAACAACCATCAGTCAGAAAACTAAACTCATGCTCTGAAGGCTGCGCCTCTCTGCAGTTGGCAAGACAAAGCTGTTTGAACCTAAGGACAGGACAGCTGCACTTCCCTCCCACTCCTTGTTGTGGTTTTATGCCAGGAAACAGAATCTTTAATTTTTCCAGAGAAACCCTGCCAAGCTGAGGCTGCAAATAGGATATGGTGTGTTAGTAAACTCCAAGGCAGCTTGCTCACATCCTGGCCAGAACCTCTCCAAGTGCCTAAATCCCTACGTGCACGCCGGCTGCAGTGACTGCCTCCCTTTCCCACAAACGATCCTCCTGTGTTAGACTCCTTTTGTAGATCAGGCCTGTGCAGGGTGTGCCATTTTCACCTCTTCTGGCAGAATGTGCAGCACCCAGGTACCCAAGTCTTTTCTCCCTTACAGGCTTTCCTACGACCCACCTGCACTACTATAATTTTGGCAGAAATAAACCAAAGTTTTCCATAAAGCATTAGCTGTCCTGGGATCATCTATACACACAGCTGTCTTTCCAGAGTTCAAATGAAGCTGTTTTATTTTTCTCCCAATTCTTCACAAGGAATCAAAGACAGTCATCCCACCCACTTTTTTTAAAGAATAAGACAGACACAATCAATACAAATTTAGCAGCAGCAAGTCCACCACCCACTATGAACACCCTGCCATAAACACTGTTCCTGCCTCCAGGACTCTCCCTGAGCACAGTACTGGGAATATTCTCAGAAACACACACACCAGCAGGGTTCATCCTACTTTGGTTTTCAGCTTTGGGCTTATTTTTTTCCCAAGAGAAAGCCAGTGTCTTTTAATTCCTTCCCAGAGTCTTCAGCAGCAAAAACATCTCCAAAAGGTGCTGCTAAACCCACAAGTCAGGTTTGCTGACCTGGACTAACCCATCATTCAATTATATTAACAAATTGTTAACAAATAAGTTCATGTGACAGAAATTCATAATGTTCTACATCTCAAGTTGCTAAATAAGTACAACAGTTCGCAACAGACAAACATATGCATGGAAAAGTTTGGCAAACTGTTGCAAAAGCAATGCTGGAGCCTGGAGAACCCCAGAAAAAGATGAGCAGAAGAGAAAAGCATTACAAAATGCATGAGTCTACCCAGGGAAGGCAAGACCAAACAATAAAGCACATCAGGGAAAGGGGAGGACAGATAAAAGTGAGAAGAGACAGAACCCATAAATGAGAAGAGTGTTACGTGGAAACCAAATCAGTGGCTTTCACATGAAAAAAAGAGTGGCAGGAAAAGAGGAGGGGAAAAGTATGAAAGAAATATTTCAGTTTTTAATTCCATCCTGTTAACATTGCTTTAGTTCACCGTATAAATCTTTTGGTGAACAGTAGCTCCCTCCACACACAGCAGTATATTAGGATTCTTTATTAAAGCTTTCCAAACACCATAATGTCATTCTTTGGCTTTTTATGTGGTTTGCCTAGACTCTTGTTTTTGTTGCTAAGCTCTCATTAGATGTGTGTCTTGTACTGACAGGGAAGAGATTATAAAATACAAGAAACCTGAGCACAAGCCCAGTATTTGATCTGACACAAGTGAACGCTCAGGCAACAGCACGATGCCTTGTGTGTGACTAGGGGATACTTCTGGATCTGTTCAGCAGGAACAGAATGGGTCTGAACTGTCCCATAATGTAAGCAATTAATTTGGGGAAGTACAGAAAGGGGAGGTGAGCTCAGATCCAGATGTCTCACAACCCATCTCCCACACCAGAAGCTCCTGTGCCAGCCCCAGCACTTCCAGCCCCCAGGCAGAATAGCTCAGGCTCTGGCAGAGGACTGGGAGGAGAATGCTGCCCCAAGCTACAAATACCAGAGAAGCACAAGAACAACACACCATAAAGAAGGAGCCAAATTAATAAATCTTGCTTACAAGGGATGACAGCATGTCAGGAAAAGCAAATGTACCCATCTAGCTACCCGGGTGGAAGACAAAGATATCCATCCTGAACAGCAAATTGTGTCCAACACCATGAACACTTCACACCCCACAGGCAGAAAGCTTGCCTGATTCTACACTTAATTCAATTATCTATGTCAACAGTGACCACACACATCAGCATTTACAGCCTCCCACCATTTATCAGTTCACACACGCAGAAATTAAACTGACTCCTGAACAAGGAATCATCAGCAACTCTGATCACAGAAAAAGACACAGAAAAACTATTTCTCCCAAGAAGTTCAAATTGAGCATGGCTCCATTGGGAAAATTACATGAAATCAAAGGATAACCATATCATTCACTTAACAAAAGCAACCAAATATCTTATAACAGGCTGTTAATACACATCTAAAATGTGTTTAGAAACCCAGAAAATAGACCAAATAATGTGCTCTATATACCCTCAGCAGCAGACGTTACAGCTATTCTTAATCCTAGCTTTGTGAATCTGGTAGACATAATTCATTGTGCTTCTGGATCCATAATATTTTGCAAAGCACTGCAGTTTGCTGGCTTACAAACATGCCCCGCCAGCTCACTGGGTAGAAAGATTTCTGCTGACTTCTCCTACCATTTCAGTTGCATTCATCAGGGATTAGAATTTTTCCCTGCTGAGGATACAGGCTGCAAGTACCAAGTAGGAAAGGTTACACATGTGGCTGAAAAAGACTGGTAACATTTTGGTAGGTGATACATACACACAGGGAAGGAGCACTTAAGGGGCACTTGACTATTTCTTCCATGGAGTTCAAGTAGCATATTTAAATTTCAAATGCTTTAGAAATTTCATTTCTTTTTAAAGATATAATTGATCAAAGTTTTTCATCATACATTTTATAACCACAACTTCTCTAAGAGGAAGTGAAATAATCAGAGAAGCCTCTGTACTCTTTTCATTATGAAATTTCTCCTCTTCACAACTTCACACCTGCACATGTACCACAAGAAATAACACCATTTTTTAATGGAAAGTATTTAATGTAATGTCAAGAACCTAAGAAACCATAAATGTAGACCAACAAGCACTTCTGGTCCAGTCCCCTACCAGTAAGGTCACACCTCAGCACCCTGCCATATTTTGCAGAGAGGGTGGTTTTCCATCCTAGGGATTTGCACTCTCATAGTAGTTCTGTCTTCATACTCAGCAGAAGAGAAGCAAATTTCAATACAAGTCTGTGCAATTAATCTAATGGAGTTTTACACCACTAAAATGGCAACTTCAGAACAAATCACTAAGTGAGCTGCTTCAAGGACATTACCATCACACCTGCAGCAACCCCACAGCAGAAAAAAAAAAATCAGTGAAAATAATTTCTTATAATATTATGCAGCATTTTGCAGTTTGAGCAGTCAAGCCAGTTCAGATGGTCAACAGCATAAAGCTTTTGTAAACCATCTGGATCTTGTTTCTCCTAAGAAAGTTTTACAAGAGCTCATTATCAGGAGCAGGTGGAGAGATGTTAAAGTCTTCATCATCAATGGCCATGCTCCAGCACAAGTGCTCACTGTTCTTACCCTCAGAGCAGTATGAACGTGATGACAGAACAATGGATTTATTTCTACAAGAACACGAGTTTGCAGAGGTTTGGAGGGCAGGTGAATTGCCCTGCAGTGTGTGGTAACAATCCAGCCTGCCCTGCCCAGCCAGTGCAGGGCCACAGAGGGATGCAAACAGCTGCTGCACTGCAAGAGGAAGGCTCTGCAGTGCCCTGCCCACTGCAGCTCTGCTCTGCAAGGGGACATCTGTGCCTCAGGACACAGAGAAGCTGGATCAGAGCTGATCATTCCACATGCACACACGGATGAAGGGAGCTCCAAACAAAGAGAGCTCAGAGTGCCGGGAGCTGGCCGGGCTCAGCTCAGCTCAAGGAGCCAGGCTGGAAACCGGCGTATGTTGACATCACTTATGTGTGAGAACGCTGGTGGCTGACAGACAGCTCAGCTCGAGCATTAGCTGCAGAATGCTCTCCCAAAGCCTGGCAGCACTAGTCTGGAGGAGGCACTCCCCAGCCCATCAAGAAATAACAAGTGACAATTCAGGAAAGCATGTTTGTTATCATTCATGCATGCAAGCAATCTTGGGCCAAACAGTGGATGTGCTAAAAGGTTTCCCCCAGAGGAAATGTGTTTATTAATTAATATCTACTGAATTAATTGGCTCCCCATATGCTCTGCTGTGCTTCTAAGACTGGAGCCCTGTTGTTGTTACTGAAAGGTGTCAGGCGTGGTGACTACACAGGAGGTTCATCTGAACACTTCAGTCAATCTGAAAAACTAATCTGTTTTTGTATTCATCACATTCACAGTGTATCCACCTATGGCAGAAGATACAGAAAAGGCATTTAAAATCTCCATAGTAATTTTTAAAAAGCCAACACACGCTCTTACTTCAGCCACAAGTGTGGGATACAGCAGAAGCACAGAAGGAAGTGCTGATCTGAGGCCATCAGCTCATCTCTTGGCCCCTCACCTGTGGTAATCCTGGTTGTTCCTTTGATACACTGTTACATTCCTTACACCAACCTGTTCCTAGCAACTACTGCCACTACTACCAAACTAACCTTTACATCCACCACATCCTCGTCCACTCCCTTTCATTAGCGCAGGAGAGGTATTTTTGGATTCCGACTATGTCTGGCACAACTCAGTGCAGTGACATCATTTTTGTAATGTTATCAATCTCTCAATGAGACACTTTATTCATCACATGTCAGTGTCAGCTGGCAGGAACCACAACTTCTGTCATTGCTGGTACTCCAGCACTCATCCTGCACCAGCCTCTCAGTGTAAGCTCAGACTGTAGAAGGAGAGGAGAGAGCACAGTCCTGCAAACTCCCTCTTGTAGGCACATGCCAGCACAGGCTGTGCATCCTCATCCCCGAGAGAGACAATCTACTCTCCAAGACATTCCTCCTCCATGGAAATGCCACCTCTCCAAAACCAGAAAACCCTTTGTCAGAGTACGGGAGGACAAGCCCTCCTCATGCCAGCCTCTCCAGCAGATTTGGAGACTCTTTGATATTTATTCAGCCAGGTCTCCAATTTCAGCATTCCCTCACGTATGCAATACCCACTTAGTCCAATTCAGAAACCTGAATATCAACAGCTGTAATTACCACACCCAGTGGTGAACTCAGACTGCAGCAACAGCATCCCTGCGGCAGGCAATGCTGGTCACCCTGGCTCCCTTTCAGATACAGTCTAAAGCCGATATCTACAGTAGAAAAGAAGTGTCTCAGCTCTATTAAAATACCGTGTTCTGAGATTCTACCATTGTACCACCACTGCAACACACTGCAAGCTGGACAGGCCCATGGACCAGGCATTTGACATCATTCAGACAAACTGCTCTCACAGCATCAGAAAGGTCTCAGGTAACAGCCATAATGCCATTATTTAATTCCATATGGCCTGTGCTCAGCCTGCAGTAGCAGAGGAGGGGAGAGCAGTCCTTCAAGCACCCTCTTGTAAACACATGTTAGCACAAGCTTGAATTTCTTCAGCTTAAAACCTCAAGAAAATGAAGCTGAAGACAGCCTAACTGTACAACTTCAAAGAATCAATTCTGCTGCAGGAAATGGTTAAAGCACATCACAAAAGAAATATTTATCAATATAAACAGGTGTGATTGTGATGTGCTCAAAACAGCTTCCTACAGAGGAATTTGGTCATGCTGGTAAAGCAGCAGAAGAGGCCACAGAGAGGCACAAAATCACGTTCCTAAATCAGATGCCTTGTTAATAATTTCTTTACAAGTCGGTAATAACTAGAACAAAAATTAAAGCTACCTTCAGAGAGTAACATCCTCTGTAAGGCAAGCTGCAAATAGAGTCAGCAGGATCTGTGCTACCTGTCTGGCAAACATATTTTCACTTGATAATGGGCATATGACAAGCAAGACTTTTGAAGTGACCCTTATAAAACATCAGTGCACAGCGCAGCAGTTGGAACACTGCAAATGGAAAAGGTGGGAAGACTCCTCCTGTCTGGGAGAGCTGGTTCTGAAAGATTTGCAACATGCCACATGGCACCAGGTACAGCACTTCGTCTTTCCAAGAGATGGCAAACCTCTCAAAGCAATGAACTGCTCCTCTTTCATTCAGCATATCTGCCCCACCCAGTGATTAAATCCTTTGACAGTTAATTTAGGAGGATGTATTTCTCTTCCAGATGCTAGTAAAAGGCATACAACAGCAAAAAATGGTAAATGTTCAGTTTCCAGCCACTCTGACACAGGATAAACCTACAGAACGGATTTGGAGTAGCAGTAACTACCCACAACATGACCTCAGCATAACCTCAGTAACTCCTTGTGTACAGACTGAGCTTCTCCTGGAGGCACCTATTTCCTCTTCAAGGATTCAGGCTTGAAGGGATCTTTTCCATGCACTTCACTTAGTTTTGGTTCATTACCCTGCATGCAGATGCAGAAGGCTTCATAACACATTTGCTGCCCACCTGCAAGACATTAATGATTAATTTCCAAGCATATCAACTCTACACAGCTGTTAGTCTTTCCTTTCTCCTGTTTCTCCACTGCTTGCTTTGAAGAAAAAAAAAGAACAGGAATAGCAAGTAAAATCCAGCTAGAGATATTAAAACACTGCAGTATTTTTCCATCTCAGCAGCATAGCTGGGGAGTCAAAGGCTTTAATCAAAGGATTAGGAAAAATTATTTCAAATACATAAAGTGCATGCCAGATCAAATCCTGTCTTATGTCATATAGGTAGCTGCTATTCAGTAAACTAATTTGCAAACATAATTGTAACTGTTTATTAAATAATTCAGACTATGTGAAAAGATGTGAAGACGTGATCTGTACTGTCAGCTTCACCCTGGGAGCACGGACACTGAGGATGGAGGAGGCACTCGTATGAGCTCCATGCCTGAGATCTGCATGCAGAGACAATTTTTGATGGTGAAAGATGACATCCACAATGACTGCTGCCTGGTCCTTTGAGAAATGTCATATTTGTTCTCTCATGTCTGCAGAGCAGCTCTGGGGAATGGCTGAACAGAGCCGAAAGGTGACCGGCAGCAGAAGCGCCCGCACTCATTCCATGAGGCCCCAGCTCAGAGCCTCCCAGACAGCCCTGGCTCTGGAGGTGTCCCAGAGGAGCTTGTTCC
This sequence comes from Hirundo rustica, assembly GCF_015227805.2. NCBI lineage: Eukaryota > Metazoa > Chordata > Aves > Passeriformes > Hirundinidae > Hirundo > Hirundo rustica. The sequence continues at coordinate 7,313,648 of NC_053466.1, read as the reverse complement.
TCAGGCCACCAGGAGCTACTGCAGCCCAGCTGCCACAGCGGGAAAGCATCGGACAGAGGGAGGGGGAAAACACCTATTAGGGTCTGGTAGCCACAGCTACATATGAATTTATCTCTAAATCCACGTCAGTGCCATCAGCGGAACAAAGACATTTGATTTAGATTTACCTCACCTGTCTGCTTCTCTATTCTTGAAAAGGAAAGTATTACTAAGGGTTTTCATGACAGTTAAAAAAGAACTTCCTGCAAAGATCTCCCCAGACAAGAAGCACTAGTGACTTCTTGCAAGATATAAATCCAGCAAAAACTCTCAAAAAGTTTCTGAGTCCAACTTTCCCAGTACAGGTTGTCAGATGAGTCCTTGATGTCTTTTGTAGCTGTACATTACCCGAAGGCTGACTGTAAGAAAGGTACAGCTGCTCAGTGTAATTCCTGACACAAATACTGTCCTGAAGGAAAAACAATGCTCTTTTCAAATAAAATTAAACCACTTGTAAAGCAGAGCAATTATTCTGGAGACAAGCCATTTTTAATAATAATAAAATCCAGGCAAGGATACTGTAATGTATAAAATTTACACTTAAATAGACTACACAGATCAGCACACCTATCCAAATGCATCTGTCTTTGTCCAAACTCACTTTTTTTTTCCCTTAACATAAAGGTTTGCAACAGGAATTCAGGAGAATATACCAAAAACCTCTGAGAATTTCATGTATGGAGCATAGAAAAAAATAGAAGTACAAAGAAAAAATAATAGCAAGCATTTCTACAAAATGTACTTAAATACCTTGTCTCCTGCATGAAATTTGCCTTCTGATGGAACAAGACAACTATGACAAATCTTTTTTCCATCCAGATCTTGGAGATGTTCTGGGAACGATGGGAGGTAACACTCTTTGCAAAATACAGCCAGATGAGCAGGGAAGTACCAAATGGCTGAAGGGTTTAGGAAGGGAAAGCCAGTTGAAAACACACTTTTCCCATGCAAAAGGAGACAGAAATAAAATTGCCTTGATTGGTATTTCTGAATAATAGTTCACATCTAGGGATTTACTAATAGTGTTCTCCCAAGGCAAGCTTTGTGCGACAGCTGCATTTTGTCTCTCTGGTAACACCTTTGAAAGGAAAACCATGCCAGACAGAGTACACAGATCATCCACTCCATGACTCGTCTGCACAGTCATGGCCACTGTCATAAGTCTTTCTCCCTTTGTTCTTCAATAAAAAAAAGAAAAGGAGGGGGAAAATCCCATCTGTGACATACCTTAGAGCATCAGAAACTCGGTCAGCTTGTGCAGTAATCTGAATGACCCCCTGACTGCCCTTGAATTTTCTCACAAGATCCAAGCCCTGCACAGACAGGATGCTGTACTGCAACAGGTAAAAGAGAAAACCTGCAGAACTGAGGTCAGGGGTCTGTACTCCGGTACCTGCTTTTCTTTTGCATTGCCAGAGGCAATGGGCTACACGTGGTGTGTGTGAAAGAATGAAAGCCAAAGCAAACAGCTTGCAAGTCTCATTAAATTACCTGTACTGGGTAAGAACCATTGAAGGCACACAACATAGGAAGAGATTATGAGGTACAGTGAAAAATCAAAGTTCTGCAGTTTAGGGCCCAGTCACCAAGTGTCAGGTATCTGGAGTCCTACAGCTGACCAGGGGTTACAGAAAGATCCATGAGCACTCCAGTGTAAGCAGCTCTGCTGACTGATTACTTGGGCCTAAAAACTAATCGAGGAAAAAGAATCGGCAGCTCAGAGAATGGCAAAAATGAGACAGACTTCTAAGTATACCCTAACAGTACCTGGAATACTGTGCTACAGACGTGATCTAATTAAACAATAAGTCAATTATCCACATTTCATGACTTAATGATCTCTTCTATTGTATCAAAGACCCTGAGAATTTTTTGACATTTGAGAAAACTAAGACAGTATTTTCAGAAGTTGCATGTGAGTCACTGGGAGTCCCTGCTGAACTCCCTCTGAAGGAAGCAGCCATTATGCTGTCTTTCCAGCAAAAGCTACAGTGCATTTTCTGTTTGTGGTGCTTAATCATTAAAAAGAGAGGGGGGGGAAAAAATCCTTTTTTGCCAGGGCACAGCTAATAGTAGAATGAACTACCTCATTCATCTAAATAAAGTCAGCTCTAAACCATGCAATAACCATTTAAGTGCCTGCTTTGTTAATTATTTCACTGTTTATCTAATTCATTATGAGCATCTAAATAATAAGCTCATTCAGCATTAGCCAGGATCAGACACAGAAGACACCCATTCATCCTGTCCACCCTTCTGCCCACTGGGGGTCTGTCCCCCACAGCCTCACCCAGGTTTATGGGGCCTCTGACCCCCCTGAGAATGTTCAACCACTCCACAGCTCAGTACAGCACAGCTTTATGAAAGCTTCCTGTCTCTTCTACCATCAGTTCCTCTGTAGCCTTTGTGAGGATTTTTGGGATGGTTACCTCCAATTTCCCAATTTTATTTCAAGAAAAACGTCACCTTCCAGCATGAACAAGGACAATATTCCCAATGAGAGAGAACAGGTAAATTGGTTCATTATTAATCCACTTCCTTTTTCCTCACCTGTTGCTTCTGAATTCATTTTTTTTGCATACAGCTGCAACAGCTGTTATTCTGAAAATCAGGATTTCTATAAATGCACAATAGAGCTCATTTGGGAAACAAGAGCAACACACCTTCAAAAGGGCACAAGGAATTGCACCTGCACCTCCCACACGACCTCAATTATATCCTGCATCCACTCCCTTTCAGAAAGGCACAGCACTTGAGATTCCCTTAAGAAAAAGTACATTTCACCTTTCTATGCTTCATTTCAGTTTGGCATTTATATAGCTCAGGAGATAACTACACCTTTTTCTGGTGATGTTAGCATATGATTAAGTGTTCCTCAAACAGGGGCACCTTTCCTGGAGATGGTAATTGAAGTCAGCACACGGACTGGCCTGAGAGGCTGCATTAGCAGTTCAAACACTGATCTCTTCCTCTTCTTAGGAGCCAGCTAATCTTCAGGTGGAGTGCAAGAGCTGGAGCCTTGGAGGAAAACAGAAATGGCAACGTGTCTGGGAGCCTTTTACTCGGTGGACAAGCCCATCACAACCTCACTCCAAGCGGCAAAACACAACTGGAACAAATCAAAACAAAGCCACATCCACACTTGAGTTCCTACTGAGGGAGTGGTGTTTTCCTCAAGTATTTCCAAGCAGCAGCCAGGGTGGGTGGGTGTGGGGAGTCAAAGGCTTCAGTACAAACTGTTTATTAAAATAATTCCCCTTAATTGCCCTCCCTCGCACCGCAGCTTTTAGCCACGGAATCACTCGTGCCCTGGGAAGGGGCAAGTAACATACCATTTGTGACTGCAATTAAAGCAGAGTAATTAACCAATCCCTCCATTTCTGCAAGGAAAGTTTCTTAAGCTGATAATGAATTTAAGCATTTGAAATTAGTGAAACTGATTTTCCATGCAGCAACAGCACAGGAACTGCCAAATGCTTTCCTCTTGACTGTTCACTGAGCACCTGAAATGATGCAGATCATTACTTCAGCAGGCACCAGGCTGTTAATCTCAAGATTCACACAGGAGGCAAAAAACTTATATTGCAGTATAGCCACAGAAGTGCAACTGTACAATGTACACAAATTTCAAATGAAACAACAGGCTCTTCTGAGAAATTACAGTAATTTGAGTGTGAGAAAGCAAAAAGACTTAAATCTGCACAAATACTGTTAGGACAGCCAGGATGAATTTACACAGCACACCAACTGCCAATTAAAAATGTTAAAGAAAAGCCAACCATCTTGGTCTGTACGTTTTTTCCTCCCAAATGCTGTGTAGGCACATTATTCAGAGCAGCTGTGTTATTAAGAAAGAAAAAAAACTGAAGCAGCTCTTAGGCACTTACAAAATCCTGTGCAGAACTTTGACCCTGCAGTGAAGGGCTTAGCCTATGTTTAGGCCAGCACAACCTACTTGACTTGTGTCCCAGATTTAGTGCTGAGAGGAAAATTCATCTCCCACGCAAATCTATTAAATGGATGTGGCATCATCTGAGTCAGGAAACAAATCTCATACAACCAAAGCACAATTAAGTATCAGGCAACCAAAATGTTGGAAGGCAGAGAAACTTCCCAATTAGATGTTATAAACCAGGATAAATAAACCACAATGACAAGGGACATCTTTGAATTACAACTCCGTTACAGTTAAGCCATAGATTCTCAGCCACTTCACTTTGCAAAACTGAGAAAAAATGTGCTCGCTTCCCACTTTGCAGCTGGGCAGCTGCACTCTGAATGCTGCATCAGCTACAGTGCCTAGTGTCAAGCTTTTCCCTTGTCACCCACTCTTGTACCCCAAGAACCAAACTGATCTTTCAAAAGCTGCTTTTTCACAACCTCATGGGATTCACATTGTGTCCTTCCTCACACCTCATTTTAAACATCTTACAGGAAGCTCAAGCAGTCTAACTCAGGTCAACAGCACAGCGGCTACCCTAAAATGGAAAGCCCAGGCTGAGCTGCCATCGCTTGGGGACGTAAGACACCTTTCACCAGGAAACCCCACTGAGCTATCACCTATACCAACATGTCTCAGGCACAGCTCTGCTCAATCCACGGCAGTGCAACAGTTGAAATGAAGGAACATTTTGCCTCAGCTAGGAAAAACACATCAGAAGAAAACAAAATTCAGAAGGGGAAAAAACAACCAACTGGAAGCTTTTATTACCCTTTTTCTCAAGTTCTATACTATTCTCCCACATCTCTGAAATGGTTCTGAACTCTCACAAACACATTAAAAAGACAGAAGCATACAAGAGACCTTGGCCTGGAGGCACAAAACAGAACTGGGTCAGAAAACCGGGAAACATCTGACTTGCTCAGGCCAACACAAGCAGGCAAAAAATGAAATTTTGATTGGAATGTGGCCATGCTGGCTCAAAGCAGTTATCTCCTACACTGACTTCAGTACTGATGCCTTGAGCTACAGCAGTATCACGTTCCATATTTTGAAGAGGACGTGTTTGGTTTCATCCTCCCCACCGCACATCCAGAGTGTCCCTTCTCCACCCAACAGTGAAGAGGAAAAAACCTTTCATAACCTTTTCCTCGAGCTTAACTAAAAATCACCCAGTACTTGTCAACAAAAGCAAGAGCAGGGATGACAAAATGTCATCTTAGAGCAGGCACTTGACCTTCCTGTCTTGCAATACCTGAGTGCACCTACCCAGGCACCGCCGTTCCTGCGACACCGTGAACTGAGGATGAACAGAGCCCCAAGCCCCTGCTCCTCTCCATTTAGATCAATCCATTTTGAATACCACAAGTATCTTAATGTGACTTCTAGAACAGTTAACCCTGCACTGCTTTTACCTATTCAAAAATTTACACTGCTTCTCTGCTGCTAGAAAGAGTTCCAGAGACAAAAACATTCAGGCCTGCTCCTATTCACTGTCATTCTGTGATAAGCTTTTCGGTCCTTTTTTAAAATTTTTCTCTCCCACTCAAGCAAAGGAGGCAAGATTTATTCCCCCAAAATTGCTGAAACAAGACAGATGAACAGAGGAAGACAAAGCAGTGTGAATGCAGCAAAAGTGCATAAACACAGAGGTGAAAGCACAAGGGTGGGACCCTGCTGGGAGACAGTGCAAGGGCTATTAACACCACGCAGGACAAACCGTGTTTAGACAAACCCTGAGGATGCACATCTGGATGGAATTGACAGAAGTGACCTTGCTACAAAAGCAGGGCTATCACCAGCTCTCCAATACTGCAGGAGATGTCCCAAGCAAATAAAGGCCCCATTTCCATTTGTATTGTATAAATTGAAATACTTCAACCACTTTCCAACAATGTTTTACATTTCACAATCACTACTTTCTCTATATCATGGGAAATTCAAAACCAGCATTCATTTTAAAGGCCATGTATTTCATAGAAGAGGAAACTGAGGCACAGACTGTCAAGAGATTATTCCCCAGTACTTCAGTGGCACATTGGTGGTCAGCAACAGCAGTAAGTCTGAAGTGCATCAGTGTCTGACAAACAGGCTTCCGCCTCTTCCATCATCCAAAGAAAGAGAAGCCTCTGGTTCTTTAACTTTTCAGGCCACTGAAGAGCCCAGCTGAAAAAGTTTATTCTTTCTGTGTGGCAGATTTTGTGAAATGTCCCACAAATGGAAGGTTGCCTCTGGAACTCATTTATCAGGAATTTCAGCAATGCTCTACACAGATGTTGCATATCACTTTAGGCTCCTGCTAAAAGCCAAAATGTTGCTGAACTCAAACATGAAGGATTAACTCCACTGGACTCTAAACTGCAGAACTCCCATGAACGCTGGCAGTAATTCGCTCTCATGGCAATGAGAATATTGCAACATCCAACAGTGAAACTACCAAAGCAAAAAACTTGACAGTCCTCTGAAGTTCGCTGGCACAATGCACCTGGCCAGGGCCCTGTAGGTCACACCTGGTCCTCTTCCCCTCACACTTTTTCCCCACAATTCAGCTTAAATGTTTGCTGAACTTTCCCTAAGCTCTCAAGATTCTAGTCAATTTTCATAAATTCTCAACATCAGCTACTATTTCTGCAGAGGTTCTAATCTCCTTCAGTATTTTCAGCAGCATTTTCCCCGCTCTGGTTCATCACTGCCCACCCTAAATTAGCATCTGATGCCCAACATCTATCTCCTTCAGTATGTGCCTGAAGCACTAAGAGTCCCATTTAGTAACTGTGAAAAGCCAGTTCCTCAGCCATGAGCAGGAGACATTTCTTCCTTGCCCTTCACAACAACCTTCTCCAACCATCAAATACAATTCACAGGAGCTCTGCCTCAGAGTTTTTATTACCAGCCCCTTTCAGTCAAAGGCACTGGGCCAAAATAAACCATCTCACTTACCAGCCCTGCAACTTGTTGTCCATCACTGCTATTCTCAGCATACTCAGCACCGTGCCCTAGGAATTGCTCCTTTTAAGAGATGTATATAGGGAACAGGATGACAAAGTGAGATTCCTGACTCCTTCAGTGGTAGTGATGTACAGAAACTGCCCCAATGGCATCCATCAGTAGAGGCAGAGACCCAACGCTTATCTTCTGTACAAGAAGCTTTACAAGCTGTAAGGGTTCGGGTTATTTGTAGAGCCTCAGATTCAATTCCATGAAGCCTAATCTAAATTTTTGCTGAAGTTGCTGTATTAATAGCAGCTTCTTTCCTCCTGGGAAGTATCAACACTATCATCTCTTGGACTCTTTAATACAGGCTATAACAAAGGAAGGCAAAAAGCAAACTACAAAGGAGACAACAACCCAGCCTAGAGAAGTTCTTATTTTTTAGTTGGCAGGCAAATGAAAACTCCGTATCTACAAAGGTAGAATAAGTATTTCAGAAACGTATTTTTCATCCCTACATGGTGAGAAAAGCCTTTTCCAATGAAGTCCCTCAGTTCAATCTTAACAATAACATGAACCTTTCAAGTATTTTCTGCTCTTGTAGATCATCCATGTGGTTTTTTAAAACCTTTTTCTCAGAAAAGTAAAAAAAGTTCTTTAGTTTCCAAACTGAGGCCAGCTCTACATACACTCATAGGTCAAATCTCAAACCCTGCTATTTCTTTACACGGACAGTAAGAAAAAATGTGGCTCTTGTAACAAGTACAAATCCTGAAGGAGTGTCCCACTCGTGAATGTGAGCCGCAAAACAGAGCACCATTCTGTAAATTTTCTAGTCTTACAACCAATTTTGACTGTCTGTTGCACACACACTCACATGGTTCTCTCACAAAGCCTCTTCAGTCCTTTTTGTGGCTCACCAGCTCACTCATTTAACAGAAGTCCTTCTGGGGAAAACTGTTTTTTCTTCTTTGCATCCTTGCTGCTCGTTTCCATGTTAATTAATCAATAGACAGGGTTCACTATAGGCCATCACTCCTCGTTACTGCACAGCTCACCACGGCACTGGTGTGTCCATCTGCTGCGCTGGTGAGGCTGCCTGGTGCCACAGATCTGCTGGCCAGCTCCAGGGCAGGCAGCCAAAGAGCTGCTGGCCTTCCAGCAGCACCATCCTTCTCCCTTAAAAATGTCACATCCTTTTCCTACAACCACACAGCAACTGCGCTCCAGCTGAGCCATCCAAATTGCTGCACTACCTTCGCACGACGATGTATCTTGAGCTTTGAAACAAAACAGTTTTGCACTTGAAGGATGTCAGGGGTTACCTAGAGAAACCTGCCCAAGTATTTCCCTGGGTTGTCAAACAGCCAAGCACAACAACAGCAGTCATTCTGACAGACGAACAGGCCAGGACCAGCTGTCCACAGCAAAGAGCCATTTTCTTGGGCAGAAGAGGGGCTTTACAATAAATTATTATGTAGTGGTTGAATGATACCCATAAAACTTCTTTGTTTTAAAGCTGATTTGATGCAGATGAAATAAATCACAGGGTAGCCCTAGCTTTACTGATTTAATTACTTCTAAGTTTTTTTCCTATTTTACTAGGCAACATTTTCAAAAGCCTTCAAGTTCTCCTGATGCCTGGTATTCCTCCCACCAGCATAGGCAGATGAGCATCTGGAAAGAACACAACCCTATTATTTTGCTTATAATAACAACCAAATAGACCTTATGGAAACAGATTTCATGTCCTATGCACGGTAAAGTGTGAATAGTGAAACAATGATCTATGGAGGTGATGAAAGATGGAGCAAAGTGTTTTTGAACCGATTTCCACAGGAGCAGCCCAAGCAGATGCGTGGCTGCACCCAGCAGCGTGCGAGGACACAAGGCTTGTGCTGCAGCCAACAGCAAACCACTCACCAGAACACATCATCACCTCCTGATGCGCTTGATTCCTCAGTACGGTAATACAAAAATAACGTGGCTGTATCACAATGATGCCGTAGGAAAATCAGACACCTTGGATGTTTTGTCCTATTTTAACATAAAGGGTTTTCCATTAGACAAGGATACTCTTTTAGTAGTAGAGTAATATTTCATGGGAAAAAAACCCCATCAGCTTTTCAGTTTCTGAATAGGGAAAAAAAAAAAGCATTTCCAGATATCCTTTTGAAAAAGGACCATTGAGACCAATTCTCTTGTCTATTTCAGAGATCTTTAAAAGACATTTCATAATTTCAAGGCAAAGCACATCACTCTGTCACGGGGAGGGAAGAGGAAAGAAAGGAGAAAACAATTTAATTTCCTCTGCTCATCTGAACACACATCAAGAGAGCCTTTCAACCACCTCATCAAAATGTGCAAGGCAGACAGAAAATAATTTAGGATGTATTCAGAATTTATCGACTTGGCCTGGTCATACGTTTGACAACATATCTTGCTGTTGGTATGGCAAGTGGGGAAAATAAAATTTAAGCCTATCTGTGAAAACTGGCAGGCTTAGCTTTAAATGGAGCTTCAAATCATACCAAAACAAAAAAATCTCATCTCTCTTTGGAAAACACACTCAAATGTCTCCAAATTAGCCATATTAATTACAAAAAAACTTCCTGAAGCAGAAATGGGCTACAAAACCACTCAGGGTGGTAGGTATGAGAGATTGAGCACTTCAAGGCCAGTCACTGGCCCTTTGCTCCTACTATTCCACATGGCCAGTGAAAGCTTCCTTTACAGGAGAAGTTCTATTTCAAACTACTACCTGAGAGCCCAATATTTTACATTCTTGCTACATCAACTTGACTCTGCCTTATTTAGTACTTCCTGCTTGAACAAAGTCCCAGTATTTTGTCTGGAGGTGAGGGGGAGATGTTAATTTACAAGGAAAGGCGAGGGTGGTTTAAGCCAAGAAGAGCCTCTCAAGCATGGATATATGGACACCAGCTTCCTGTTATACAACAGCTCATCCTTTCCCCAATCCTTCCCCATCACACAGCCAGATGTTGCCAGCTTTGTCAGCATGACTTCTGCATTGATGGCTTCATGTGGCAAGGGACTGTGCCGCCACCTGCCACTGAGAAGGTATCTGCACCTCTTAGGGAAGCTCAGTACCTGCTTGAATTGTTTGTAACTCTGGTGGTTCTACAGAAGGGCTTCAACAACACAATCTTAAGAGCTCTCTCAAGGCTGAAGCACAAAAATATACCAAAAGATGTGAGATGCCTCCATTTCTTGGTGTTTTTTTAAATCTTCAAGCTTATGTCAACTCCCCTCATGGACCTGGTGAAATTTTTGAACCCCAAGTCATGGATAGCACACACCAACCAAGGCATGCAAGCAGATCCCAGCTGGGACAGTAGACAAGAGCGCAAGAAAAATCCAGACAAACTATTCAGTCTCCCTAGCTTATGTCTGGAGTAAGTCATCTCAATCTGATTGTGTTTCAAAAGAAAATAACTAGAACACCCACTGGGATTTTTTTAAAATTTACTTTTTAATACACTTGCGAGAAGGGCTGGGAAAGAAGCCTCTTGTTGCGATGCCCTACAGCTACAGAGAAAGCAATCCAACCTTCTACAAAATAAAAGACACAGCAGAAAACAAAACCAGCCAAAAGCTCTTCAAAATGATGAAGCACGGTGTTACCTTGCAATCTAGCTCTCGATTAAGGAAGAGGTTTGGGACACCTCAAAGGGTACAAAATTCCACTGACAAAGCCACCACTTTAGCACTGAGAAGAGAACAGCAAAGCCTGTCCGGGCTCAGTACCAACCTCAACGGCCTCTCCCCGGGATTATCTCTGTAGCCTCCCATTCAATGCTGTTTAACACACCACAGCACACATTTTAGCTGCTAATTCAGCTCTCTGGTCAAAACAGGCAACATAAGCAAACGGGTCATTTCTCCCCAGACCCCGATTTCAAACCTATGATCATTTACACACAGCAGTGTTCACAAATTCATCTCCAGCAGCCCCTGGAACACAAAGCTCAGTAACCTGATACGGTTTCCATGAGCCCAGATACAGAGATTGAAGGAAGGACCATTAAAACAAAACAAAAAAAGCAATGAACTACAAGGGAGTCAATGGTGTTTCAAGGCATGTAACAAGTCTCTCCTACTGATCACTCCGCCAGTTCTTCAACTGAACCACAACTGAAAAGCCAATTCAATAAACATCTCTCATTTCAAAAGGCAGGATACCACCAGGCACCAAGAAATGTCGCAGCTCAGCAAAAAGATAATGCAGTGATCACTGGGTGGGTATAATAGAGGGATTATTTTACAATTACAGCAACAATGAAAAAGCAATTTATACAGTAACACGCTGATGAACTGGCAAGCGCCTGTCCAAAGGGATTAAATGAAACTCTGACACAGACAACAGACAGAAGAATGTCTTTAGCAAAAGGTTTCTGAACTTCCCTAGACAGTCATATTTCTAGGCAAGGTCCCTTAAAGACAGTAATTTGCATTTAGACCATTTTAGATAACAGGCAAAATGCACGATTAAGAAATAAAGTTCACTTTGAGAATTCTTATTTATTTAAAGAGAAGCATAAGCATACATGAAAAGGCTGGGTCACTTTTCATTGCTTCAGAAAACATACATCAGTGGCCCACAAAATGCCTTAGCTTCTTGGGTTAAAAATGGTCAAGGAACCTGAGAGGCGACACTGGTAGTTCTCGGGGAGCTTCTGCTGCAGCAGTGACTTTGATAGAACATTTCAGAAGCCCTCAGCAGGAATAACAGGCAATCAATGAGAGAGGAAGCTATCCAGGAACACTGTGTGGATGGACAGAATGGTTCACAATGTCTCATGCCACTGAAGCAGCACCCCCAGTAGTCTCTGAAAAAGAGCTGCTTAACAGAATCAACTTGCAAGGTTAACCTGCAGGTACATCAGGCTTCCTTCCAGAGCAGGGCATATCCAACCGAGAGGGGAAAAAGCCTCCCGCTTCAGAAGAGAAATTTGGATAGTTCAAAGGGAGGGCAGATGAACATTTTTACAAACCACAGAGCTTTTAGCTCTGGTTGATTTATTAAATGGGTCGTCCTCTTTTTCCTATCACTTCAGGCAAGAGTTGAATTATTCAATGAGCTCCAGTTGACTATGTTGTTTCTAAAACACTTGGACTACCTCTGGGGAAGGAAGACAAGAGGCAAGGGGGAATAAAAACATGTTTAAAAGTTAAAGAATTTAACAGAAGTGAGCCCTATTCATTTAGAGAAGTCTCAGAAGCAGAGAGGAAGTCAAGCATTTCTGCAGGTCTCCTGGCTAAGGAAACTTGTACCACATGGAGAAGTGGAGATGTGCAGCTCAGCTGCAGAGCTCACAACACAGGGGCAGCCTTGCTGCTCCCACACCAGTCCAAGGGCGATGCCCCTTCTGCTCCCACAAACAGGATTCAGGGCTCCAGCCTCAGGGATACCCACCACGTGTCTGGGAACAAACACATGCTTTACCCTCTGAACTTCCCCATCCCTGACAGAACTGTCAGAAGAATTTCTCCTGCAGCCCAGTTAAGAGAAAAGCAGTTTTCAGACAATCCTTCAGAGTTGATTAATTGCAATTCTTTTTTTTTTTGCCAGCCCAAAGCAGAGTGACTTGAACTGGATGGGCTGAACAAGAACGAAGCCAGGCTCTCAGTGAGGCAAATACCAAACCATCAGGCTAACAAGGTAACATTCTTCTAAACACACCATTTCCCACGGATCACCAGGACTTAACTTCATACTGGCATTTAATTAATGAAAACACTGTGTGATGGTCATGTGAACAGAGGTTAATTTTCAGATGTTTGTCAGATTTCTGCAATAGCAAAAGTGGTTGGTCATGAAGAAACAGATGAGCTCTTGTGTCCCAATATAAAATGAAACACAATAAAAACCCAATTAACACACTGTAACACTCTTGCAAAACTATTTATTGTCTAGGAAAAAAAGATATTATTTGCACCAGAGAAGGTTGGCTTGCTTGGAGAAAGCCTGTAGACAGCAGGGAATCCTGCTATCATTTGTGCTTGCTCAGTAATTAGAGCTGGATGCAGGAAAACACTGGAATCCATCACCATCAACCAAGACAAAATCAAATCAGGAAATACATTAAAAAATTAATATAGTCAAAAAAGCAAAGGACCTAACAGCAAATCACTGAAGCCAAAACCAGACACAGTTCTTTACTACACTAAAATAAAATTTTAAAACCTCAAAACCTGTAGATAATTTACTCACATGACGTATTTTTTTACTACTGCTCCCAAACACTTGCAAATCCCGTACGTATATTTCAAAATAAAATGAATTGTTTATGGCTTCTTTAAAGATTACAAGAAATTTACAGGTACATAATCTATAAAGACACAACCAGAGCATCCTGACCTGAGTAAATCAGAGGATTCCACAAGCCAACTGATGCTCAAGTATAAAGATTAAAACCAGAATGCAGCATTGACAGCTGGTAAGAACTTTGGAAATTGGTAAAAGTCAGCAAAATAATAATCAGAGCCACTAATCAGGGGCCCAGACCCGGCCCCTGTAAGTCTGCCAACCCTACCAGTTTTGTGGGCCACGTAGCAGTACTGGATATTGAATTCTCTCTCTTCACCCTTGGGTGACCGGGAGAAATAGCAGTATATACTCACTGGATTTATCTTCCCAGAAGAATTCTCCTTTATTTCAAATATTGTCTTGATCCAAAGCACTCCACCCCAACTGCTGCACTGCCCTGGGTACCTTACTAACTCCTACGTGGCTCTAATTACAGAACAAGCAAGATCCTTTTCCAGTGAGCTCTTAATATTTCTTCCTGCGTCTTATTAAAATTTCTTCCCAGCTTCCTCTTTGGTTGCCATTTATCTTTTGTACAGATGAAGTCTGCCCAATCCAGCAAGTCCAGGTTCTCATTACTGCAGAAATAGCACTGATGAAGGAATTTTAAATATTGGGTTTAGTTGGTGCGTACTCATTGGGATAACTGTGAATGCAGTGTAAGAATTACTCATTGCAGTGATTTCAAAAGGATACTTTAACAGCTCTTTGTAAAAAAGGAAGTTTGAGCTTCTGAATCACCTATGGAAAACAATCAAATCTGCCTTTTTTTTTTTTTAAACTAAGAACACTGTCTTTTTGTTATATTCCAGTAAAGCTGCTTCATTGTAACCGAGCATATTGCACAATGCCGATTTTCAGCCTCTGGTGTCATTGGGAAATTCTCACTCGAGTAACTTCCATTCAGTCCTAGCCAAGAGCATTAGAATTTGTATAAAGCTGACATGCCTTACCCAGAGAACAGCACCCAACCAATCCATTTCAAATAATCAATAAAGTTTACTATACAGACCCAAAATTCAATATTGAGGACACATCTTTGAAGTAATCTAGAGTATCATCCCGAGGAAAAAGCTACTCACTAAAGCCACTTCATTTTAATTTTGTGTTTGGTTTTTGTGGTTGTATTTTTTTTTAACAGACAAACAAGATTATGACAGAAATTATGCAATAGACAGAAAAGGGGCTTATCTAAAGTAAATAAAGCCTCCTGTTTGCAACCAGCTGACAGCATTTGGTATTTCTCACTCCTTCCCTCCCCCTCTTCAAGAGCAACTTTACTAGTTACAAATCAACTTTCAGGTGAGTAATGACTCCCTTCTCAGTGTGGCCATTCTCATGGCACCACTGAGCAGCAAAATTGAAAGGACATGGTGCAAATTTGACAGTGAGCACTTCAGACACTAAATGCTGCTTGAACTTGCACAGTTTTTTTAATCTTCACTTTTTGCAACACTAGGTGCATTAGGAAGAGCAATGCAAGCTTGAGATGCACCCATCAGTAAGTTCAATGCAACTCGGGAAGATTTGTAGAGTTTCTATTCCAGTAACTCCAACTTCCTCAGACTTTTAGGTCTCAACCCCTTCCTCAACTCCTCTTCCTTAGATTTTGTGTGAACACCATCACACAACCTTGAGACAGCCCCCCAAAGATGTCTTGCATTAATCAAATGACATAGCACCAGCAGGTAAGGGCTGCCTGTGGGTTTTTAGTGACAAAGAGCATAGGGGCAAGATGTTCAGGATGAGTGGAGTCTCGCCCAAACCTTCTCTACAGATCAATCCTCTCAGTGAGTTACAGGCAGTCACATTTCCTCCTGTCAGCCATCAGAGGAAGAACATTGAGTGCAGTGCTCTGGGTGCCTCACATCAGCCGGGGAACAGAGGAAGTTGCCTGTGAGAGCTCCCAGACAACCAAAGCAGAACTGTCAGGATGAGTTCTCCTGCTCGACCTCTCAGGTAACCATGGACTCCAGGCTACATCTCACTGTATAAACAGCCACATCCATGACACTCTGACATACACACACTACCAAATCAACTAGAAAAATGGAAAGGACAGAGGTACCACAGTACTCAAATGAGAACTTTCAAATCAGAAATGCAACCAGAAGTAGTTGGGAGAGCAACCTGACACTGTCCCCAACAAGCTGCTTTAAACAGAACATCAACACATTTATCTACAAATTCCTCCCTTTTTTTCTATCCAGCAGCAACGGGTCAGACGTCCCACGTACATGCAAAATCTCCAATCAGCTGCACTTTGTGGGCAGTGTTGACTCCGTATGTTTCACTTGCCATGTCTCTTCCCACCTACCGAATACACAGGGATCAGCATCTGGACTCCTCACTGCTGCTGGCAACACAGACACAGCAAAAGGTCCAATTTTCAGCCCTGGAGCCACAGGTGCTTTTGGCACAGTGCCTGCTCTCATCTCAGCCCACATAAGGCAGGTATTATTTACTTTGTCAAAACGTTCAGAGACATTTAACCTGCCCAAGAACTGTCCACTTGTCTGCCCTCGGGTGAGAGGAATGAAATTAGTCATTATAAAGAAAGAAAACATCCTACAGCTCCTCTTTTCCCCTCTGCTGTGAGGAACATGCCCAGCTGAAGTGATTCCAGCAGAGGCAAATACCCTGAGCCTTTAGCAGTACCATAAAGGGGAGTGAACAGGGGGCAACTCTCCAGGGTCTGGATCCCTGAACGGGGCAAGACAGGATGGGGTGTCCCAATATGCCCTTCCTCTTTACATTGTTATCTAAGACATCTAGATTAAAATCATCAGACTTAGTACTTTATCATTTCAGATTTTGCACAAAGAAGTCTTGAAAATCATACCATCCACTGGAAAGAGTAATTTTTGGTTGACTTATCCCAAAGCTTGCCCTAACTCTCTGCAGCAAGACATAATTTCCCCTTAAGCATGTGTGGGGCTCTTTGACTAATCTTTTCTGGTTAATAAAAACAAGCCGTACAAGATACAAAGTGGAGAGAGGGAGGACAAAGCAAACAGGATCCTTTTTTACATTTTTTTTTTTCTGTAGAAAAATAAACAAACCCTGGGAGCCTTATGGCACAGGAGGTTCTAACTGTTCTCTGTAGACCTTCCAAGCACAAGAAAAGAAAAACAAAGCCATTAATCCGGGCAATAACAATGCCAATAACCACATTCCAAAAGCCATGGTGCAGTTAAGGTGCCTCACTGCTACATCACTACCACAATGCATCATGGCAGGTAAGAAATGTGGAATTCTCCGAACCTATGGAAATGAAAATCTCACATCAATTCCAGGAAAAAAATCAGGGAAAAGTCTTAACCTTTCTCCACTTGATTAGCACCTGTCACATTTAAAAGATGACAAAAACACTCTTTCCGTTCCCTTAAAACATGGAAATTTACCAGGGAGTATTTCCTCAGCAATGATCCTCCTGCACATGGCTCACTAGTGTGCTGTCATTCCAAATGCCTCTGGAAACATCAGCAGGATCCAGATACCCCAATTAAAAGCTGGCATGTACTCAGCCGCAGATGTTTGTCCTCCAACTACTGTCTGACAACTCCCCCTGCAAAGCTGCCCCTCCAGCACTGCATTCTGCAACTGGCAAGAGTGGATTTGGGAAGTTTGCAATAGTTTAAAATAAATGTATCACTTTCCTAATGAAAGCTGGGAAGTTTTTCTAGGCACAGAACAATCAATTTAGTTCTGTTATTCATAAAAGCTCTTAAAACCTGTCTCCAAGTCTCTCCTACACTCCAACTATCTTTTATTAGATAAATGTAGATCCTAGAAACTTAATTGTTGTCCTTCTGATACAACTGCCTCCTGTCTTCAACTCCCAGTCAGAGGTACTGAAGGAGGTATTGCCATTAACTGAAGCCTCTTCTTCAGTAAAATCCACAGCATGAAAAATGCAGGAATAGGTCACTTGGAACAAGGAGGCCACAACCACACAGAATTTGCAACCAACACACAGACCACCTATAGCAAAATAACGGTACACAAAGATGCTCAGCCTTCACTACAGAGCTCTGGACGTTACTGCTCTCACAGTCCATGAGGCTCACACAAAATGTCTGTTTAGGGAAGAGCACCAAGATGAACCTAGGAAGAGGCAGGCAAAAGGAAAAAAGCCAACTTCTTCTACATATTTAACAATGGAGCTAGCACAGACTGTGCACCCACTACAGCAGAAAAGGCCTATTCTGTTTACCTGCTGTTATATAGATCAAAACCAAATTATTTACATGAAATTTTCCTTAACAAACAACATTCAAGTGGAAGTCATACGTAGCATACTTGAAAAGACAACAGGCAGCATTGAACTACAGCATCTCCTAGAAGCTAAAATGGATATGCCTTACAACCTTTCTTTTTTGAGCTGGTCACTTGAACAGAGAAGTTCTGGAACCAAACAAAATACCATCAAAATCAGTATTCTGGTTCCTCTTCATGGCATGAAATCAATTTCCACCCTACTAAACAAGGTGATTTGTTTTACCCACATCACCTGAGCTTAGCATTTAATTTACTTATTTTTCAATGGACTATCCCTTGAATTTTTCAGCATCTTGGCAAGCTTGCTGATTGTTTAAACATATTTATCAGGAGATATACCAGCCTGGAAAGAGAAAAATTGTGTGGGATCCTATCAGTGTAATAAATACCTGATGGGATGGTGCAGGGGGGATGGAGTCAGTGGTGTCCAGGGTAAGGACAAGAAGCTTTGGGCACTAACTCAAACACAGAAGGTTCTGTCTCAACACCAGACACTGAGGTTGACTGAGCAATGGCAGAAATTGCCCTGGGGGGCTGCAGAGTGTCCATCCTTGAAGAGATCCAAAAGCCACCAGCAAGTCGCCCTTCCTGAGCAGGGGGTTGGATCAGATGACCTCCAGAGGTCCCACCCAACCTCAGCCACTTGGTGATTCTCTCGCTCCAAAACATCCTACTGTTTTTGAAATTGTAAATCTGCATTCCAGTTCCTCTCCAGACACTCCCCACCTAAAGCAAGCCAACAGGGAAAAACAAACCTCAAAGCCTTTCTGAATTGCCTCCCCCACATTCAAACCTGCAGTGGCCATAAACTCATGCATAGTAATGATCAGCTTTACTTGGGGCTAAATAAACAGACTTCACTCAGCACCACTTTCTAACTGTGGCACAAAAGATTGGGAGTTTCCTTTTGCTCATCAGACAGGCAAATAGATATAAAAGTAAGTCTGGAACTTTGGAAGAGTTTGTCTTCCGCGTTATCTACCCCATCCAAGCACATCTGTCCAAATAATTAATATGCCATAATTTTAAATGATACAAAGTAAAATAAGAAATATCAGTTCTACAAAGTATTTTCAGGCATGGTCTGAAAGCTACAACCCTCAAAATTCCAGAAGCACTGATCTTCTCCCTCAGATAACCCCAAAGTTATATTCTCTGGTTTCCTCAGTGCAGAGCACAGTATCCAGGAACTGCGACCTGCTTACCTTTATCTCAGAAACAAAGTGCAGACAATCCTTCCAGAATTCATTCCTTTAAGGGAAGGAGCAAAAGTTCAAAGTTATCTCTAGGAGATGTGCTAAAGCCTGCCCGGTGTGTCTCACCTCCCCACTCCCCAGCTGGATTGGATGGCCTGGCAAAGCTGTCTCTTCTCCCCTTCAGCCCCCTGTGATCCTGCCGAAGGGATCGCTTCAGCAAGTCGAAGCATGCCAACATACCCTTCAAAAATCTCACTTTTAAAAAGCTCCTTAAAATCCAGCTCTTCATCAGTCATCATTGTAAACATCTCCCCACTGTCTTATTATGTGACCTAACTTATTTAAAGAGCAGGTTCCTGAGATCTGGCAAATCAACCCCCTTAAATCAGGCACCTTTAATTACATGGTCCCCATAAGGGGTAAGAAAGAACCACGTTCTCAGGCATGTCCTTTATACCTGCAATATATTCCTAACACCCAAACAGATACCTGCTCTCTGTCATACTCTGCGCTTGTTTAACCTTTACATCATTGTTGTCTAGAATTAATTCCGTGTAATCTCTGACAGACTGTCTCCATGGTACTGACACATCACCCCACATTATTATATGCTGACATTCACAGCCACTTCATGAGAAAAACGGTGCTCACTTAGATGCTAAATCAGCAGCCATAGTATGCTCTAATGTGCTTCTCACTAAATTGATCCTTGCTATTGTCAGCCACAAAAATGCAACTAATACATTGCACACAATCTTCATTCGTCACATTTCAATTAAACTTCAGTAAGACTGACTTCAAGAATGCCACCATCATCACCAGATGGCTGAAAGCTCAACTCAGCACCAGCAAACATAACTTGCTGGGCCATCAACACTCTCCATTTAGCAGCCTCCTGCTCCTGTTTGGTAGCAACTCACAGTCCCCTAAAGCAAGAAAAACCCCAAAGATAACCCAAAGCTTGGATCTATTCTGACAGTCTGCAGCATTCAAGCCACCTACAAGGTCTTGTAGAGAGCAAAGACCTCATCATGGAATGTGAGAACAGCAGAGTCTCCAGTCTCCCTGCTATGAAGTATCTACATATGCGTGTGGATGCTTTTTGGATCTGGAAAACTTTTAAGGAAGCTGAAATTTTCAAAAGTATATTACAAGTGAGGCATTGAGTAGCTCCCAAACCTTCTTGATAGGCAACTTCTTTCTGCACTTAGAAAATTCAGTGAGCTAAAGGAAGAAACATTTAACTATCTGAATTACCTCCAAAATGAGGAGTACTGGGCTATAGATTTATCTTCTTCGCCACCTCTTGTATTACTTCAACAGTCAGCTAAATATAGAAAAATGGTAATTATTTAGCACATCTTTAAAGCAACAACTTCCCTCCCAATTAACTTCTAGTTCCTCAGATTAATTATCTACTCAAGTTTTCTCAATGCACACACTGCAAGAAGCTGAATCTGTTTCCTGTAAATTAAGTCACCTTTAGAAATAATGACCCTAAAAGAACTTCCTAAGCAAAGAACCAGAAGTCCACTCCACTAAATCTGCCTGGATGGGGAGCAGGCAGAAATGGCTATCACCAGACAGTAAACTCTGGAGCATGAACTCAAGTAACAGTCAGCTTTCACTTGTGCTCAGGATAAATGACCCCAACATAATAACAAGTAGTTCCGGCCCAAGTAAGAATGAAACTCATCCCTCCCCACAAAACCCAGGGATCATCATTACTGCTCACAACATCAGCCACTGTGGAGCCCAACTCAGGAGTCTTAATGTCTACTGAGCCTGTGGACAGTCCAGGCCTACTTCTGTCAAGTTTAGAGACTAAGCTCCTGTAAATTTCTCTAACATATGACTGGAGACTTGTGGAGAGAAGTGGAAAGCAGAGAGATCAAGCACTGCCTTCCTGATACCAGAGCAGAAGTACCGCCAGGGCAGCGCAATGCATGCTGCTGCACACAGATCAGGCAGAAATCACACAGACCTTTCTCCACCCAGAGCCAGGAGAAGGTTAGCTCCAACAGCTCCTATTATTTTCTTCTCAGCATTTCTCTGGTCTGCTACCCTGTGGCCTTATCCTAGAAGGGGCACTGTTCCAAAAGCCAAAGAACAAAGCAAGAGAGGCACTTTACCTCAGAGGAAGGCACAGAGCTCCCCAGCACAGCAGAGCCCTGCCTCACCAGGGGACACAGACTTTCCTGCCACAGGACACCGCTCACCCAGCTGGGACACGACTCACCTTGAGCCTGCATCTGAAACCTGCCTTCAGATTTAATCCAGTCCTCTGACGTGCACCTGCATGGCTTTTGTCTCATGGTGGAGGCATGAGGGGGCATGAGATTCTTTGCAGATGAGAGATTACTTCAGCATTGTACAACGAGAAGACAAGAAGAAAAAAAACCTTACTACTCAAAGGTCTGTCATTTGAGCACAACAAAGGGGAACTTTTAGAACAAAGCATTTCTGAAATCAAATATCTGCTAAAAGCTTACACATTTCAAGCCTGTCTAGATTACCAACTATGTCAAAGTGGAAATGCACAATCAGACAATAGAAAGAAGGCAGGGTTAGCATATACTGCAACGATCTTATAAAATATTTAAGCAAAGCATGTGACCATTGATAATATGCACCTTGAACAATAGACTGTGCACATAAACAACATGGGGCTTTGGGGTTTCTCCTCCAAACCTCTAGCATATGGGCATCTGTGGGTGGGGAAGAAAAAAGAAAGTTTAAGAAAGAAAAAATAAGCAATATATACAGGGACACATTCCAGATTTGCATGGTTAAGTCCCTGTAAAGTATATTTTTAATTTTATGCACATTCTAGCTTAGGAACAGACTCATGTACACATTAAGAGGTTCGGGAACCTTTAGTTTTTTGAGGAAACAACACAAAAGGAAGGATTCTGCTAAGAACAAAGCTCTCATACTTACCTCCAGTCAGCAACTTTGGCAGGCTAGAAATGCACTGAGGCTGGTCAAACCCAAACAAATCCATGGTTTAATTATTAATAAAGCCCCCACCCCAGCTAAGGCAGGCAGCTGTACAAGAGTATAAACGCATTAAATTACAGTATTTTTAATTCACCTGCTTAAAAATCAAGCAAAGATTTTTTTTTAAAAAAATTAAAATATCAGAAGGAGACCAGGTAACAGAACTAACTTCATTTCTCTTCTGAATCACACACTTTATCTGAGCACAGCACCTATTCCTGAAACCACCCATGGGAAAAGCCTGGGTAGGCTCCCTTCCTGCTCCAAACCCCAGACCAGAGAAACTCCAGGAAAATTAAGCTACCAGTGATAATTTCTCCTAAGAAACACCCAATCAGAGATAATTATTTGCATGCCTTGCTTTACACTAAACAGACTGACATCAGGCAAATGCAAGTTCTACAGGACCTTATAGAGAAGGCCAGCAGTAAAATTTTCACTTGCTTACCAACCAGAGAGGAGGAGAAGGCTTGCATCCAGGAAATATTCCCGCTACAGTGTCACAAATCAAAATTTGGGGGAAAAGTGTGATGGAGGTTATAGGCTGCAGCTACGGGTTTATGAAATTCATGTCAGCTTGGGGACAAGCTGAAGCAGAAAAAGGTAACTCAGAATAGCTTACTTCAACCCTTGGTAAGTAGTAAAAATACAAAAACATTGCCTATGTTAAAACACAGCAGATCCTGTTTATGCTCAGAGGGAAAATATAAACAATTAAGAATGCATCTTATCATGCCCTTTGTCCTCCTCAGTATACCTTCATTACCACTGATCAATTTTTCTGGGAAAGGTGAACAGCAGGTTCAAATCCAAACCCTTGAAAAGACTTTAATTAATGTCTTTAAGCTGAGAGTGACTCGTTGTAAACAAACATTCTTTTATAGATGCAGTACATTTGATCATCACTATGACCCCATCGAACACTACACAGTTTCCATGAAGGAGCTGATGCTATGCCAAATTCCACAAGATAATGAAGACTCTTTTCATAGCTACTGCACCTTGGATGTCAGCAGAGCACTGTACCAGCTTAAACAGCTGAGAAGACAAAGATGAAAAGCAGAATACATAGAATGCAACTAGAAACAAATTCTACTCTGGAAATTTGTATTTTAAGGTATAGACCTGTAACACTGACACTTCTCCAGAAGCTGGAGTGGTAGTCTACACCCCAACAAAACCTTCAGTGTTCCAGGTGTACCTGCAGTTGTCCTCACCTGCACATCGCTGTGTTAAGAACTAATTAAAACATAAAGTGATGTTCTGTAGCACAAGTTTTCCACTGCATTTGTGGCTACTGTGTGCATTAAGGCTCTTTGCAAAATGTTTCTTTAAACTGCTGCCTACTGGATACAAAGCAGACACAGAAGTTGTAAGAAAGTTCTGTAAATTCTGCGATAATCCCAATACTGGTCAATCATACATCTTATTTAAAAAAAATGCAATCAATACAGGAGCTATAAAATATTAAAGAAATACTTAAGGCAGATTTCTCTACTCCTCACAACTACTACAGTTTGGAGCTGCATGGTTCCCCCACTCTTGCTGGGTTTATAACTAACTGCACCTGAATTAAATGCAGAATACTGATGAAAAATTGATGTTACACCAAAACAACTTTTTGCTTAAAGTGCCCCTCCCCCCAATAAAGCTGCAACACCTATGCACCTCAGTTTTTACAACAATAAAATAATTACTGTTATTGAACTTGCACAGGACACCCTTGCCAACAAGGCAAAGAGCTAAAACTGTCAGAAAAGATAAAAAAAGCAGGGCAAGATTATTACACTGAAATCCCAGGAGGTGACCAACATCTTACTTAGGGGAAGATTAATTCAGATTTCATCAACCTATTGAGTGAATAAGGTAGGCAGAAAGGATGCTGGTATCAAAGGGAAATTAATGATGACCTGAATTTGAAACACAGCCATCGCCCACACAGACTGAGACTCACAACGCCTCTGTGCCGCCCGGATTCGTCAGAGAAGGCTGCATTCTGGGACATGTCAATTAAAATTAAGAATGAAATAACTCTGTGCAACGGTGCTGAATGGCATGTTCCCTCAAGAGACCACAAGTTCCTATTGAGATTTCAGCTGTGCAATCAGATTGCGTTCTTAACTCTTTCATTTCCAATGGAACTGATACATTTATGACATTCTTCCTTTTCCTTCAATTCTCAGCTAAATCCAAAGACATAATTTTAGAGAGTCCTGGACCTACTTGTAGCCAAAATCTGGACTGTACTTCTCCAGAGTAAACGAGACATGAGTGCTGCAGAACACCAGCTCCAAATGGCTTTGGGCGCTATCAGAAGCGAGTTGAGAAATTAAGGAACAAGATAAAGACCGGAGAAGTGGCAGTGTAACCCCAGGCTGAAGTGCATCACTCAACCAGGCAACAATTCTGAGAAACTGGACCTCAAGAGCTGCCTGGGCCAATATTTGAGTTTTGTTTGTCCCATGGAGAAGTCAGCCTTGGTCAGCTCCCACCGCCCCCAACACACGGCGTGTCCCAGAGCCGCTCCCCGTGGTCAGTGCGGATGGCACCAGGGGACCACACAACCCTCTGGGCATCCAGCGCTGCCCTCCCACCACCAGTACGGGAAATACGACACAGCAGAACCCCAAAACAGAGGGCAACTGTTTAGGGTGCATCGTGCAGTGCTCAACAAAGCCATCTTGACATTTTACCCCAGGAGAACATGGGAACTGCATTTTAAGAGGGAAGAAAAGTACCTGTTCCCAAATTTGCGCCATTCAAAAATCCACGGGAAACATTAGGGAAAAAAAAGTAGTTTAAGCGTTGTGTTTCAGTCATTAACATGAACTTAAAAGGTATTCTTCAAAAACATTTATCGGTAATTTACAACCAGGAGAAAACTAATTCTCCTTGTCCCTTTAAAGGAAAACTTTGAATTTTCAGAAGACTAAAACACAACACTTAAGGGGTTTTTAAATACAGGAAGGAGGGATAAGTGCATGGGAGAAGAATCCAACAGACTTCGTAAATATTTTTGTAATTCCAGTTTCCAAAACAGTATGCATATAATGTACCTCAGCCAAGTTTCTCTGAACAAGAAAATTCAAAGAGCAACAATTCATGAAACACACCCACACATTTGCGGTGTCTTTATGCAAGCATACACAGCACTTCAACTGCTGTGGACACAACTCTTCCTTTACTATTTTGATTTACATGGCAGATGCTGATTTTACCAGTGTCTCTTTCTGGAAGGGCTCTGGAATTCAGCCAAGCTAGGCACGGGTGTTATACATGATCTGGTATGCCTCCTGGAGGGGGCAACAAAGGAAGAAAATTACATTTTATCTGAATATTGTAAAGTTTGCGCTGGCACTTTTTAGCTGAAATTTTGAAGTGTCAGCTTGGTGGGAAAAAAGAAAAATAAAACTGATCCCATGTAAATGAAACAAAGATGATTCTGACTGGAATCTCAAAAACCAAGAAGAAAAACTTACTGGATTAACAGTGTGTCACACTAGATTTAGAGAAGCTGCAGGCAGATGCTTCAGTTCCTATTTACACATCAAAACCAGCAGTCAGGTTTTCCAAATTATTCAGCAGATTGACGCAACACTTTTTAATTGATCTCTAATCATATCTGCAGCTGGTGAATACTAGCTTAAAGGTTTGAAAGTCTGTCCCTCAATCCTAGTTACCTATACAGAAGCAGTTTTCTCTGAAGATCTGAAAGCATGGCAGGGAAAAATAAATATTTTAATCCAACATATTAAGAAGGGGCGCAACTTTTTCAGCCGTGAACAACCTTCTCCTTCTCACTTTGCTTTTTCATACAGCTGATGGAAGATACTTATTTTTGTATGCTAAAAGCTGCAGCTGTAAATATGAAGGTCCATCACCAGTACATAAAAAAATGAGTTAGTGCTTCTTTACACTCCTTGCAGTGAAAGAAGCGTGCAGTGTCACTTTCTCTTTGCTTCATATTTCCTGAACGTTATCCAAATAAGTCTTTTTTGTCATCTCCTACATCTAAAATGACTGATGTCTGCTGGTTTTGACATAATTACAAATGGCTCTTCCCTCCAGAAACAACCTGCTAAAATGAATATTGTACCTTAGAAACAAAGTATTACCCTTAAAAACTGCCAGCAGTGTGCACTAATACATAGCCCTGGTATTACTGTGCCACTAACTGGTGTCATGGCTGTCACTGACAGATGAAAAGCTGAATAGGAAAGAAAAAAGAAATGGGATGTGATAAGATTGCATCATAAAATACAAGATAAATGTGTCACCATGACCAAGATGCATTCTAACCTCAAGCAATAAAATAACATGCCTTGGTCAAAAGAATTATCCAGCTGAGATGAAATTGCTAAGGACAAATGTGATGCACTTCTCCCCTAGCATACATGTACTCACATTTACATATGCTAATGTGAGGAATGCATTTTTTAAAACTCTTGTAAACATGCTATAGTTACAAGTATAGACCACTCCTGTTGGTCAAAGAGGAGAATGAAGAACTGGAAAGTGTAATAATATTAATAAAACATACAGGTGGAAAAATATATTTACTGCGTAACAGACAAGAGCTGCAGCATCAGGTTCTGACACTCTTACTGCTGGGACACAATCACGCTGCAGAAGTGAATTAACACCATAACCAGCACTCTTCAGAAAGCTGCCAAATATTTAGAAAAGACCTACTGACTTGCCTGGAAATGCTAGAAGGCAAGGACGGGCTTTTCTGCACGATCGATTCATTGAAATTTCATCCAGAAACCAGTGTGGTTAACTTCACTCAGCCACAAGCATCAGGAGGCACCCCTGCCACTGTCCCAGCACGCTGCCTCCCTTCCTGGGGATGAAATCAGAACTTTGTTTCCCTCCTATCTGCAAATCAGCCAGTGGTTCCTCTGAAGAGCACATAAAGGAAGCAGAGCACTTCTGAAGCCCTGATCAGAGCCCTGAGAGCTTCGAGGCACATGTAAACCAAGGCATTATGCACACCTCGAATTCCCGAGTTTCCATGACTTCAGCATGGCCATTCTGGATGCCCCAGCAAGGCAAGAAGGTCACACCAGGAAGGTGCCTGGAAGTAAACGACACCCATGGGAGAACATCAGCATGAACTGATGCAGAACCAGAGCAGTCGCTCCACAGAATTTAAGCCAATATAAGAGACGGAGCCATAAAAACTTCCAGATACCATTTCCATGTAGAGTTAGGTTGGTTTATCAGTGATTAACAAGGATTCAGGAAGGTGCTGATGGAGAAATCTAGCCACCCATATAATTTGTTCTGTAAATAAGTTTTGCCCATTCAGAACAATTAGTTTTCCATTACTGCAATGTAGCACTGTGTGAAGCCCCATACGTAGCCTTTCACACTGGTTTCTTTATCAATCCTTTTTCCAGAGCTACTTGGAATTAGCATACTTTCAAAGGCCTGTATTGAACTCCCTAAACAAGTGACTTTATCTTATTCAAATTTGGAGCTCTCATCTCTGCATAACTCTGGTACAGACACTGGTTTGTGCCTTTGTTCCAGTATCACAACCCAACCAGCCACTCACTGCTGTGCCCAGGAGCCAAAAGGGCCTTTATGCCTGTAACAGCAAATTCACCTGATCACATCAAAAGCGAGGGATGCAAATATCTTCAGATGCAAAACTTACTAAAATAATTTCCAGAAGTTTACAATTCAAACAGCAGAATAATCCTGGTCACACAGAGGACCTGTTTATATCTCAGGGCTCTACCATCCATAAACAAATTGTGCTGCATCTCTTTCATCAGCTCCTTAATCAATTACAAGCTTGTACTTTGAAAGGACTTCTGAACACTCCAGATGATTCTTCTGATCAGTCTTACACTACACACATCCAGAGTAATGCTACTTAAATCATCTTCTCATCTCCATGATTTTTATACCCACACACACATATATAAACACACACAACAATACAGTCTCTACAGTATAAAAATAAGCCCTGACTCTGGTTTCATTACAGACTTTCAGGAACACCCCTCTGAACATTACAACAGCCTTGCTGAGAAAGTTTTACTGAAAACAGAACTTCAGAGCTGTTCCAAGTGATTGAGCCTGTAGAGGCAGAAATTCCAAAGCTCAAAAATTCTTCAAGTTTAGTTAAAACAATTTTTTTTTGAACAGTGAGGAGTTGTGATCCTAAGGACAGATGTGTGGCATTGGACAAAAGGGAAAACTCTGACATTTCTATCCCCTGCTGTAAGCAGGTGTGGGCCTGACTCATCAAAGAGGCAGAGAACACCACTAAAATTACAGATTTTTCACATAACTGCAGTGCAGAGGGAGCACTCAGTTCATAGAGTTTCCACTCCTTAATACAACAGAAAGGATTCCACCCACCCACTTGTAGATACAAAATACTATTCTGCCCTAAGAAAGCAAGTGTTGCTCATCTGGCTTCTCTCAGGTATAGTCACAGTTGCTCATTCTTAGGTATAAAGGCAAATAAAAGAAAGGTCCCAAAGCCTGGCTGCAACTTAACAAGAGACAGAAGACACAAAGGACACAGTGAAATTTAAAACTACCAATGTTTGAGTTTCAGCTTTCCTTTTATCCAAGAATTTGTAATACACTCTCTCTAGTCTCAGGATTCACTTCAGGGACTCCATTTACCCTTCAAACCTCCATTGGAAAAACAAAACCAAAGAAAACCTATCAGCAAAATCCTATGTTCCACATCTCACATGCTACTGAAACAGAGATTTTAAAAACACCTGAAGAATACAGTCTTGTTACTGCTCCAGTCCATCCTTCAGAACATCTGACCCAAATATAGAGCTCCCAGGCCAAGGCACTTGAGATTTTGTATAGCATTGTCACCTTGTTTCACCAACACAGCGATCACATGAGCTCCTGCCCACAGGCTCCTGTTCATCCCTTGCCCTTTTCTTTCTCCCAATAACTTCATACAGAGCCACTTCTCCTCCCTCTTCCATGCCCAAGAGGAACACACCACCCTTCCAAGGGCCTCGCACAGCCTGGTTCAGGAGCCCATTCCTCTTTCCATGAACCTTTAAGGTTTGTTTCAGTTTTTCAGCTGCATCAGTTCACTGGTTTTGTCCCCAGAATGGCCCCTAAATGCATGTGTGCATTGCCTTGTTGCACACTTTGGGAACCCCAAAGCTGAACCTCCCATCTCATATAGCAATATCTGCAAATATTTCCAGAAAGGAGAACAAGCAGTGGTGCAGTCTGAAGGAGGAGCTTTTTAGAAGCTTCCCTGTAATACAGCTAGAGAATTTTGGTAGCACAGAGAAAGTAACTTGGAGCAACTGAGGAACAGAGGCAGCAACAGGTAAAGACATGCTAAGAATATGCTAAAATCCCTATGTTCAGCAAAATGCCTTGTTATTTCATCACTCAAATGCAAGGACAGAACTTCACCAGTGGCCTTGATCCTACTCCTACAGAAGCAAACCTTAATTTAGTGGCAGAAATGAACACCTGAGAGAAAAGTGTTTGCAATTAAACATTTGTGAACAGCCTTACTATAAACATCCAGTCCATCCAGTTTCAAATGTGATTTTTTCCTCCATTTTACCTTCCATAATCAGTATTTCTACATTCAGAAAGACCTTGAATGCACACACTAGTTTAAAAAACAAAAACAAACAAGAAAACCACTACCAAAAAAAAAAAAAAAAAACACCCCACCACAAACCCAACAACTACAACAAAAATATGTTTTTATTTTTAGTAACTGCAAAGTAACTTAAGCAAAAGTTGTAGCCAGCCTGATGCTCCACATACAACCAGCTCCAGACCTTAGAGACAGGAGTTAAGCAATAACCTCAGGAAGTGCAATTGCTGGAATGCTTTGCTTGGTATGTCCACTGCTGTTACAAAGCTCTGCACTCACACAAAATGGACATTATAGGCCCTCACACTGCAATAGCGCTTTTAAAGGAACGCAGTTCCTACTGAGGCGCTTTCAGAAACAGAACACTTCCATTTCCACATCTTACACAGGGGTCCTACTGCAGCTCCAAGGCTTCCTGGTTATGCTGAAGAACTCAGCTGGGCAAGCTCCTCCACGAGAGGTAAAGGCACATTCACACATCTGAGCTGACCTTCCACACCTGAACTGGGCAGTAACTGCCCAAAGAGTTCCAAAATCCACCCTCCTGTAGAGAATGACTGCCTCTGCAGCAGAGCTCACAGAAGTGTGTGCCTCCACTCAGCTGGTCCTGTACACAGTTCAACATCCCAGTGAGTCCCAAAACACATTCCCTTTGCTCAGCTCTGCTACAGAGGTCACAACAGCCGCCAAAGGCACTGTTCACGGGAGCAGGGAGGACTCAATATTGAGCACTGCTACACCTCTTCACCCCAAGGTAGCAGAGCGCATCAGACCTGTTTCAGGCGTGTCACATGTGAGAACCCATGCGTGAATCCCTACAGAGATCCATGCCAAACCTCATACTCCCTTCTTATTTGTTTTTTCTTATATGACTTGGCCAACTGTTTGGAAAATGATACTATTCAATGCCGCACCTCCATCAACATTTCTTCCACAAGCTTTCCATTACTGGTACAGAGTCACAGCAGGGATATCACTAATGCATTTACTGCTTTTTCTTCTTGCCAGATCTACGGTTTCATACTCTCACATTAGTATTATCCTCTAGAAAAATGCTTCAGGAACAAAGTGCAGAGGAAGGACAGCCTTACTGAGGTCAGTGCCTGAATTCAGAATGTTAATAAAGTATTTTCCGAAGCAAGAATTACAGAGAACTAAAGAGCTTTTGGCAAAAGTCACTTTAAGTGGCTCCCTTCCCCTTCACAATTTCATGGCCCTGAGGCAAGCCAGCACTTTAGGTTTCAGATCCAGATCAAAGCTATATGTGATACTGCATGAACGTATATTTTAACTGTTCCAGACTTCAAGATCCTTCTCAGTTTCATAAACTCTTTACTTACTTCCAAGGCCATTGCAGACTGCAGATACTCAGCACAAACTTCAACAGCCTTCATTCATCCCTCATGAGCGGGAAGGGGAACACCCAAGGGAGAACTCAAAAAGGTGACCCACAACCTCCACACTCATGGCCACATTTCTGGTTTTCAGCATTCGGTTCCTCTGCTAGTGGTCTCAAGTACAATGCTGGTTTTGTGGCCCAGAACTTCAGGAAGCGTGACTATTCCCAGCAAAAGCATGATTAGAAGTTATTCTTCATTCTTTTTAATTACTATTTCACAGCTGTCTTCATTTAAACTCGACAGGCCTTCAGCTAATGTGGCAGAAGTCCATTCTAGTATCTCTCCTATCTTTATCTGTATGGATTGTGTAGACTTATAACCCATCCCAAAGTCTTTTATTATTTGGTTTAAGTTTTACTTAATTGTGATCATTACAGCTAAAGCATTACTTTCTAGAGGCCCTATAACTGCACGATAAATTTATCTGACAACTCATGGCTTAAAAATCACCTTTTATTAAGCAAAGCACTCTCGAGTAAACTGCTGTGCTACCAGATTGAACAGTTATTCTGTAAAAAGTTCTCAAAATTAATCCAAAACCATTACTCCAACAGAAAAGATAAAATAGCATATCTCTCTGATTCTCAGCTGTGACAGACAGCATGAAAATTAAAACCATGACATTTTTTTGTTTTGATATGGAAGAAGAATTTACAAGCTAACTGAAATGCATGACCTAAAGTGATTAACTACAACCTTCCACTCTCACTCAAGCTTTTCCACCTATCAACACAGGAAACCCAGAAGACAGCTGTACCACACGTCCAAAGACATTAAACACACCTTTTTTTTTTATTGTTAGCATCCTACTCCTTACCCCCAGCTTTTTCCTCTATGTATTAAAAAACCCCAGACAAAACCAAAATCCCTTGCAGCTGCTAACTAGATCTACCTATCTAAAACTCAACAATCCATAGCACGTAATCTGACAGGTACAGTAGCTGTGGGTCAGGCAATGTGAACAGCACCACAGACAAATCCAATCCCTTCCTAAGAAGCCCACAGGCAGCACGACACACAGACAAGCACCCAAACCAACCAGCATTTGGCCACCTCCAGCAGGCAGGACTGTGATTCCAGGCGATCCTACAGACAAAGAAATGCTCACTGGAGGGCCCAGCTAAAGGGCTACTTTCCCCTCAAGGGAATCAGCATCCTATTTGCATCATGAAATGATTCAGCCTTCTGTTACTGAGATGGGTGAGTGGAATGCACTGTATTAAACCAAGCCAGAGAAACTCTAACAATTCCTGTGCGATGAGCCTAAACAAATTCAGAGATGTATTATCAGTGATGGACTATTGTTGCACTTGCTTATTCTACAGTACTCTGTTTTAAATTATAAAGGCAGAGGAGAAAAAAAAAAAAAAGAGGGTTAAGAAAAAAAGACACAACCTCATCCTAGTTGGAGAAGCAGCTCTACCCTGCCACCACCTGAATTTATCGGGTTTCCTGAGGCTTACAAGGTAGGAGAAGGTTACCCAGGCAAAGCACCTATGAATTACAGGAGTCTACACGATCTCTATTTATTTAAATCTAGTCTGCAACAGCTTTGCCCTGGAATCTTCAATGACACTTGAAAGTAAAGAACAATATTTGAAATATTTTTGCACCAAGTTGTAAGTCCATTATAATCACTAAGACAACAGCCAAGAACTTTATGTTTAAGATAACATTTTAGAGTGAAAAATCACCGTTATTTCTCTGGTATGCTCAGCAAGAAAATCGAAGAGAAAGCCTGGGAACACAGTATGGGAAAAGCAAACATTAAACAAAAGCACAATAGCAAAGCTTTCTCTTTTAAAAGCACTATTTCTAGCTGTTCATGTCAAAGAGCTCCCTAGATTTATTGAGCAGGATGAGAAGGTCAAAGAACACAATGGCTTGCTTTTTTGGGTGTTTCACCAGTTAACACAACAGAGACAAAAGCAGATTCTCTCTCGAATGCTCCGCCAGAAAGACCAGCTCAGCTTTTGCTCTTAGTTCTCAGCTAAAAATGAGAACGCAAGTAAACAACCCCTTCCAGCGCTGACAGCTTTCTCCACGCCACCAGGACCCCCGCACACGCGGCCGCAGAGCCCCAGGGGAAGGACACAAGTTTCGCACTAACCTGTTTGAGTTCCGCAGGCATTTATGCGAGCTGCCGGTCCCGCTGTCCCCAGCACGGAACACCTCCGGCTGCCCGCAGCCCCTCCTCGGACCCAGCCTACTGCTCTGACAGCCTCGGGAGCCTCCTCCCCCGGCGAAGCTCGCTCCTTTCGTAGCCGGCCCGGCACCCTCGGCGCCCCAGAGCCCTTCCGCAGCCTCCCCACGGACTGAGCCCATCCAGGGAAGAGCCCCGCTCCGCCGGGAGGACCGGCACCGCGCTCTCACATGGCCGTGCCGCCGCTGCCCCGGCGCCGGGAGGCTCCGTGTGGGGGGCGGCACTGACGGGCAGCCGCAGCCGGAGCGGGGCCACGCCCGGCGCGCCGGGGGAGCGGGGAGAGGGGCAGGGCCGGGGGAGAGCTGCGGAGAGCAGCCTCGGCTGTGCCCCAACAGCCTCGGCTGTGCCGCCTCAGCCCCGTGCCCGAGCAGCCTCAGCCGTGCCCCGCTCCCCCGCGCGGTCCCTCCGGCTGCCGGTGTCCGCACCGAGCGGCTGCGCGCCCGGAGCCCCGGGGGTTCCCCCGCTCCCCGGCCCGCCCCTCGGATCTCTCCTGATGGATTACAGAGACAAAGAGGGAAACCGCCTGTTCCCAGCGGCTCTCAGCGCGGTAACCTGCCGGCTCCGGCGGCACATAGCGCTTCCCACAGCGCCTGCCCGGAGAGCGCAGCTGCCTCCGCAATTACAGGGCGGTCTGCAAGAAAGCACAAGAAAGGAAACCTTCTCTCTCGCTTACTTTTTGCGCTTCACTTCGAGATTAATGGCATCCCTAATGCACCAACGCCAGAGAACGATGATCTTCCATCACCGTCTCCTCCCTTTTACATCTTACACAGGTGCGGTGAAGCTTAAGAGCTAAAAAGTGTAACCGGCCTAATTTTTTAAAGCCATTCACCTGCCCACAAACCTGTCCCACATTCATTACAAGATTGCCTGGATAAATTACTCATTACCAAAACGAACGCCAGGTGTGCTATGCTTTGCATCCACCACATTCTGCAACAAAAAATGGGACTTCACAGCACGGTTCAACACAGTTCTCACATCCATCTAATTCTAGTAAACTGGAAGTACCTAGTTTTTAACATTCGTTCTTCGAACAAGGCTGTGAACCTCTATGAAATACCTGGGAAGAAGGAGAGCCTTCCCATACTTCTTATTCTAGGATCTGATCCTTCTTTCTGCCTTTTCCACAAAATTGCAGGAAGCGATGTGTTAATATTTTAATACATCAAGTCTTGAAAGAAGATGTATGTTGGTAGGTGTAAACCAATCTTAAGTAAACCTGAAGCATTTCTCCTCCTGGAGCCACAACAGGGCAAGAGGAGATGCTCAGCCAGCCCTGAATCAGAGCCCTGCCCTTCCATGGAAGCTGTTGGCCAGATCTGGGAGGGATTGAGGCCCCCAGTGCTGAAAATCCAGCACTGCTTTCACACGGCAGCCAAGAGGCCATGGTGCTTCTCCCTTTTCCTACGAGGTTCCTGCAGCAAACCAAGCAATACGTAAATCTGACACTGTAACAGCTGGTGGCTGAACGATGGCAAATTAAGGACTGAAAGATACTGAAAGATCAAATTGGAGACTGTCCCTGGAAAACAGGCATGGTCAGAGCCGGGGAGACCAACTATAGACCAGGGAGAAAGGTACAACTGAATCGTCTCTAATGATCATAATAGGCACCTTTGTCCAAAAGGTTCTTTTCATCCCAGCTTCAGGCTCTCTGAAGTTTTAAAACAGCCTTCCAGTGTCACCATAACTAATAGTTTATTTGTATCAGTCTTACCAGAGGAACCTGAAATAGTGGCATCTCCTACACGGACATTTAAGAGTGGAAGAAATGTTTCAGACCTATTTAATCCCAATTTCAGCCTTCCTACTACTGCCAATGTCAGCACTCCAGATGTATACTACTTTGTACTTTAGGGGCAGAGAATAGGGCAGAACTACATTACCCAGCTCATCCTGTTTTGTTTAGAAATAAATGCTGTAAAGTTTGACAAGGGCAATGGTAGATGTTGCACAAGGTTTAGCTGAAGTGGTTTGCTTCACTGGAGGGAAAAGATGTATTCCATCTACAGGGGAATAATTTAGAGACAACTGTAGTGGCCATTAATAAAACACGCGAAGGCCAAATTGAAAGGAATGACGTTTGTATGAGTCTCCTGTACTTCTGTACAGTGCTCTCCCACCCCTTCTCCTTGTCCAACTTCTCCTCAGTTAACAAACTAAAATAGCTCCACTTTTGTTGAGGCCATGCTAGCACGGAACAGCACCATTCAATTTAGCCATGCACCTGGCTATGTGCCAGACCTTTATACACTGTCAAAGAAAAAAGGGTGTAAAGCCTATATCCACAGGGCACTGAAGGAGCTACTCTTGCATGCAAAGCGACGAAACTGAAAACCTTCCCGGATGGACCTGCCAGCTCTTACTCACATAAGAAGTCTCTCATGTTGTAAACCCACAGGTATTTGTGCAAGCCATGCAAGATTAGTGCTGCTGAATTTTGAAGTCCCACCTGCTGGAATCAGGTTGTTATTTAAAAACATGCTTTTCCTCTAAAATATAAAATAGATGCTTGTAGGCCTTCTGGTTGTAAAGTAAATTTTGAAAATGTTTTGACTCAAAGCTAAAAGATATATTTTTAAAGGGAAATTACATCTCAAGTCCCCTTAGCCTCTTGCAATATTTTACCAGCTCATGTAATTCTGAATGCTGAGATTTGGCAATGCGAAGTCAAAGAACTAATTACCTAAAAAAGAGTTATGGATTAGATCCCTAAGGTTATACTGAACTTCCAAATTCTGGCACCAAAGACTCTATCCATTAGTATCAGACTGCTGACTACATCACAACCTTCCCCTCTTTTTTCAAAATGAACCTTAAATTCTTAATCTGTCACATTTTTTTTTCCCAGCTGCAAAAGTAGGGTGAAAACCTTCTTTCTTCTTGCTGAGAAATTAAAAATTTATAAATAGGAAAGGATTTAATTCTTTGGAAGATGGAATAGTATAGTATCTCAGCCAAGCCCTCTCTTCTTATTTTCTCCCATTACCGTTAAAAAATTCCCCATCACTAGTGCTGCTCTACAGATTGATCTGCTCTCAGAGGCAGTAAAAAGGAAATGGTTTACAGCTCTGCCTGGGATCATAACATATGGCTTCACTGATATGTAACTTCCATAAACCCAACAGAGCAAGAAGGCACAAGATGAATCAAGAATCCCAGCTAACCATATAGGCAAAAGCAAAAAGGAAAAGCACCAGCATCACCCATGGCAATTCTCTGAATTAGAGAGCCTGTATTCATACAGGGGCTTCCATGCCAAGGGTATTTTATTGTCCTTCTGTGAATTTCATGCAGCAAATAAACAAGGTAAGTGGGAAAACTAAGGCCCAGCACACTGGGATGTGTCAGAGTGCCCTACAGTAGTGATTTTAATCCAGACAAACGGAAACAGAACATTCTGTCTCTGAGATACATTTTGAAATCCTTTCCTGTTAGCATTATCATCATTTTTAAATGTATTTGAAAAGTTGCAGGAGCCCTTTCAAAGCATCTGTACTTGCTCCAAAATGGTAGCGTGACTGCAGCAGGACACATCCACCCAGGTATTTCTAACGTTGCCATGAACATGGTTTTGACAATCTTCTTTCTCCCACACTTGCAAGGTTAGAAATGGAGACAAAGCCGGGCTGCCTTGATAGGGAGCTCTTGTACATAAATGGAGGATAATTTTAGGTGTCTTCTTTATTTAAGAAGCCAGTATTAAAAAGAGATCTAAAGGATCACAAGGCTGAAGAGCAATACAGCAAAGCAGGAACTTTCTATAGGTTGACACCTCTAGGCATTTCAGTAAATTCAGGGGATTTTAATTTGTATACCAACACAGCTTCCATCTTGCTGCATCTCATATCAGTCAACTCCATTTCATCGAAGTTGTCATATGACAGGATGAGAACAAGGACAGTCTGGTGACAGCACTGCTTACATCAGAAACAAAGGACAGAGGAAGGTACATGTCACTGCATATAGGTCGCAATTGAATGAATTCTTTCCTCCCAGCAACTTCATTTAGGTAAGAATCAACTACATTTTAAAGGGCTAAAAAACCTCCTGCTGTTTATGAAAAAAAAATAATTAAAATTACCATGACATTTTTAACAGAATGACAACAGCAAGGAAAACAGATCAAGTTAAGGTTGATACTGTGACTATAATTCCATGCTGCAGTTATTGGAAAGGAAAACAAAGACTCAAATGCAGGAAAGAAAGAGCAGTATTAACTATTTTTCATCTCTTAGTTTTTGTCTTGGTTTGTGGATTTTCCAGACGATTTGTGCTGTATTTCATGCTGCACATTACAAACTCTTGCTCAGAAGGTACCAGCTTAACACGTCACTCTCTCATTCAGAAAGCAAAAATGTGGTTTGCCACGATGTACCGGACTGATAACTGTCTGCACAATCTACCTGTTTTCATGGTAATTACTGTCCTCTTCAAACCCAAACCTGAAGCTGTTTTGCAGTCCCTTCTGAAGAGAGAATTAAGGTCTCTACGTAGGAAATTTATTCCAGAGCAGGTTTCTCATATTTTAAATAGTTACATATGAAAATAAGACTGCAAAAAGGAAAAAGAGCTAATCGAGATGGGTTAGAAACACAGACAGTATAGTTCTTTTCAATCTTTAAATACAATATTCTAAAAATGTCACTGTGCCAGCATTTTAGATTAAGTCCTTAAAATGAACTCTGATGGTATTCTACAGCACTTCCCAGTCACCACAACCATGGATAAAAAAATATTCTCTCCAGCTAGTAATTTAGTAGCTTAAAAAAGAAGCAGTTGTTGGGGTTTTGTTTGGTTAGTTTGTGTTTTGTTTAGGGTTTTTTGTAATATCTAAATAAAGAGTAAACCGTGACATTTCTTTATATCAAAGGCTTTAATTATAGTTGGCACACAGCCCGAGGCTGCCCATGGCCATCTTTGGCCATTCTGTTCTCAGTCACACTGATGACTTCAGTGAATCACTCCACATTTGTGACAAAGCAAGCAGGAACATAATTTGAACCGTTAACAAGACGGCCTAAACTAGCAAAAGACTCAGTAATTTATCAATGTCATCATAATCCAACATTCATTTTGGGGTCTTTCAGCATTAGCTCACACGAGCTTACGGACACTGCAGACACCTGAAAGGGAACCGCAGTCTTGAGTTTAAAAGAGAGGCTGAAGCCTGCGAGTCCAAAGCCCAAAGGGCTCAGGGAAGAGGAAATTGCCAGGCTGGCTGCTCGATGGTTTTAAAGTTCCTGCAAAAGCTTTCAGCAGCCACATGTGGCTGAGCGAGGGATGAGGCTCACAAAGGCTGGGCAACGCCTCGCAGGGATGAACCCTGCCTCACTGCACCCCTACGGAGCAAGGCGTGTATTAGGAACAAAATCTTCTCATTAAATTGGGAGATATAAGTACACAAGGATTTTGTGATGGTTTAAAATCTTTCTTCCTCAAAATCCCAACTAAACTAATACAATTGTATGATTGGGAATTAAAATGTAGGACAACTAAAAATCTTTAAAAGTCAGGACAATTAATCATGTTCTGCTGTCTGAACTGAGAAACAAGCAGCAGGACACGAAAAATAAATCACAACTTTAATGTAAGATGATTCATGTTAATTATCAAGAAGCAAATGTGGTAAATGGGACTAGAAAGTTGTTTTATAAAAAAATCCTGTTAAACCTGATACTGCTCTTTAATGTTTACATTTTAATGTTCCTGTTTTAATACTTTTTAAGTAATTACTTGCTGTTATACTTGCCGATGTTGTAACACTCAGAGACATCATGCAAAAAACCACCTAGATGCCTGTTTACATAAAGGGAACACACTACAGTCAGAATTTAATTTTAATGTGTTTCTCTGATATGTTGTCCTGGAAGAAAACATAGTTCTATTAGTAAAAAAGAAAATGACTATGGAACTGTGAGTTTGTAATTTAATTTAAATATTCTTAATTAAAACCTGGCACAGCTCCAGGCCAGAAAGGCTAAAAGCTGTGAAAAATCATTCTTTCACAAGTCTTGTCAAACAAAGTAAGAAAATCCTTGCTTTTCAGTTGCTTCAAAAACCTCATTCGATAAAAATTTACACTTAACAAAAGGAGTTGGAACTGCAAAAATATTTGAGATGCTTAGGGCAGACATGGCCATTGCTTTGCACTGTTACAATCCTTAGTGCAAAGCAGTTGCTGTCCTGCAGACAAACATTAGATGGCACTTTGGAATTCAGCAGTTCCCACAGAGCTGCACAGCACATACTTAACAGATGAAGTGTGAGACTGAATGTGAGGTACTTTTGATGACAGAGAGAAAAATTACATTTCTGCAAAAGTGTGCTTTTTGGAGCTGGAAGCATGTTTTCAAGCTGCACATGTAAAGCTATAAAACAGTATGCAATTAAGTTTTGAAAAAAAAAAAGAAACCAACAAAAAACAAACGAACCCAAATCATATAAAGAATAAAGTCTTTCTGCCTCCAGACAGAGGGTCCATTTCTCAGTTGCTGGGTTCCCTTTCTATTTTTATTGAACCATTTGGAATCTACTTTTTAAACTAGACTCACTGACAAAGTTTTGTACAAATACTTCTCAGATAACACATCAGATTTTGAGTGGATTCAGCTGTGTGCCAGCAGTTCTGAGCCCCAAATAACTCTCATAAGTGGGGTTTAAGTAGTTTGCTTATCAAATAAATCCCTTCTGGAAAGAATTGCACAGCTTCTGATTCAGCTTCTTAGTTGTTGCTGAAATTGATGCTATTATTCCCATTCACTTGTATCTGCGTTTTTACCATCTAAGGCCTTAAACGAAGACTGAAGAATAATCACAAAGGTGAGACTATTCAAGAAACAGAAGAACAAGGAAATGTAAATTCTTGCTGGAATACTACTTGAGTCCATTTTCAGAGCTCTCATATGATTTATACCATGATGCCTGTTGAACGAACCCTTTTTTTTCTTTTTTTTTGGGGGGGGCTTCTGCTATGGAATTCCTCGTGCAATACATGAAGTTGCTTGTAGGATTTCCTTTGGAATTTGGGTTGTTCCAGCAGAAAGGGAAACAGCAGGAGCTCCTCAGTGGTGCCACATGCCACGCTATCACTTTGTGAAGTCTCTATCTGACACCTGCAGTAATTCCAGGAGACCTCAGAAGGTCCTGGCTCTCACTAGGAGCTGATGCTTTCACAGAAATGGGACAATGTCCATAAAAAAGATGCTCAAAGCTCCAACCCCGCAGCCAAATGCAACTGTGATCATGTCCAACACAGGAGAAGCCAGGGACGGGGGCAGATGGGAACACATCTCCCTGAGAAGTAGCTGGCTAACGGCTCCTGCTGCAGTTCCTAACTGCTGGCATCCCTAGGTACTGCAAGGATCTCTCAGCTCACACTAAATTCTGACCTAAGAACTCATTCTCCCATGGGAATCATATTCCCAAATCTCCCTCCTCCTTCCTCGCAGAACCTTTGAACAGCTGTACATGCACAGAAGCTGAAACCTGACCCAGGTCACTCCTAGGAGCTCAGTAACTCTACTCACACTGAATTTGCAGGGTCAGGCTGAGGGCAGAGCGAGTGCCCCTGTAACTCCCAGGAAGCTGCAGGCCAAAGGAACACGAGCCAAATTACAGAGCCAGCAGAGCTGGGCAGGGGCACAGGGGGGCCTGACGTGACTGACACCAAACCATGTTGTACCCCACCAGCAGAATGTACATTTCTATGGGTTCCACTGGGTCTGCAAAGGAGTAAGATCATCCCTGCAAGTTCTTTCAACGTTTTGCTACCTATCAATACTGGCAGAAGGAGAACATCCATGAGTTAACTACCAGTGAGTTTTCTTCCTGGTATTTGGCAACATAGCAGGTAATACTAAGAAACACGAGGGAGCTGTCATCAACCGACAGCACTGTTGTCTGTACCTGACCTTACCTGTAAGGCAGAAAAAAAAAAAAAAGGGAATTTTCCATGCTGTCAGTCCCTTAATGTGAGCACAAATATGTTATATAACACAGGAAGCCAAGAAGCACTACAAACTCAAACTAATTACATAAAACTTTACACGCAAAGATGGAACTGCATTCTGTATGAGATGCAGAAGAGAGAAAAGGCAAGGTGAAGATTCAGTGAAGCTCCAAACCCATCTTTGCTTCTTCTCTGGATATATTTAAACATATACAATATTAAAGCACCCATTATATACAATATTAATGCACCCATGTTCTTACTATCAAAGCACTGGAAACAGTCTCTATATTCTAACAGTCTGGGCTACGTCAGTGTGGAGCAGAGAATCTTAAATAAAAGTAATGAAATACAGACAGAAGCACTATTGTTGCCCAGGCTGACTCAGAAAGGTTAACTTGATGGTAT
This sequence comes from Hirundo rustica, assembly GCF_015227805.2. NCBI lineage: Eukaryota > Metazoa > Chordata > Aves > Passeriformes > Hirundinidae > Hirundo > Hirundo rustica. The sequence continues at coordinate 7,272,350 of NC_053466.1, read as the reverse complement.
TTTCTTAGAAAAGCAATTTGAGCTAATCTTCTTGTACTTTTTTTTAAATTCTCACCATGTGTTCTGGTGTGCTTTAGAGTTCATCTTTTATTTGAAAATAACCCTCAATTCACTAAATGTCATTTTTGGCAGAAGTCACAGTTACCTGAGATTAACATAAAGACTGAAGAATCTTGGTACTTAATTATGGCTCAAAAATACCTGCCTAAAAAATAAAAAAAGTCAAATGTGTTTGTTTGTTTTCAAGCAGGTGTTATTTCTCTGGAACAGAAGCTGATATATAAATGATCCAAACCGTAACTATGACAATATTCTGTAGCTTTTTTTCCATAAACTAATTTTCCTTGAACGGCTACAATCATATTTGCAAAGTGAAGAAAAAAATTAATTTTATTAACTTGGTTGATTTTTTAATATAAGAACAACCCAACCCACCACTGTGAATATAAAAGAATCTCAATAACAGTAAAATGTAATTAATTTTTATTATTGGATGATTTTGTGAGCATGAAGACTTCTCAGATCAACCCATGTTACCTCTTACAGGCACATTAAGAGTCAAAATATCTGATAAGTAAAACCCTGCACCAGCATGTATGGGGCTGATTTCTGTTATTTGTACCATGTGAGATTTGGCAAGTCCCACAGCTTTCCTACCTGTAAGAAGGGGGATAACACCTTTATCTGACAGAAACCCCTCTCAAATCCCTATAGGGCACTACAGAATCTCTGAAGTCAAAGGACTGTTAAAGTGCTCTTGCTGGCAACAGGGGTTTATTGAATGCTGTGTTTTATTTTGGTTATGCAACATTAACAGGAATGGAAGCTGTCACCATGTACTGATGGGAAACAATCTCTGAATGCAAACCTTGTTCAGCTCCCCAGATGATCAGATTTGACAGAGCTTCTCTGAAACCCATGGAGCCATGCCAGTTTAAACCAAGTCAGGGCACAGCCTTGTGTTTAGTAAGTATCACATGTCCAATGTTTTAATAAAAGTGTGTATACATATTTTTACATATATATATATATACACACACACACACACACACACGAGAATATTCTTTATTATTAGTACGTTGTGTTCTGTGTCAGCCTGTCACAGCACATACCCCACACGGGCACATCTGTATCTCTTTCCTGCCCAACTTCCCTCTTTGAGGAGCAGCAGAAGGTTGGTTTGGAAAGAAGTTAAATAAAACCAGGTAGATTAAACTAAATACTTCATACCTGAAGAGCAGCAAGATTGCTAAGGCTTGTAAAAAACATTATCAAGCAGATACCTGAACACACAGAAGACACATAACAGGTGCTATTCACCAGTGACTTACTGGAGTGTGCCTGCCCTGGTAAACTGACCAAAAGGCAAAGACTGCCAAGACTCTCGTGGCCTGAAATACTTAATAACCAATGTATATGATTTACCTCCAAAGTCAGAGAAGCAAACACAAATACACATTAACAGACCACTCTTCTGTCTTTAGTACAACCAGAGTTTCACTTCCAAAACCCAACAGCGGTGACCAGCCATGTGGGTCCCACCCCTCAAGGCCAGAGACTGTCATCATTAAAACCTGCAGTTAGTTTTATGAGATTTTATTACCCTGATAAAAGATCTGTGATCAAAGTTTCATTAAATGTTACATTTTCCAGACTAATGCCAAAGTTTTCACTGTGTAACTAATGACCTTGTGTCCGGAGGGCTCTTAGTCTGAAAGAACTCTATTTGACCACTTCAAAATCTGCAGTAACACATGTATAAAGCTGCGTATCTTCCCAAAGTTCTCGAGGTGAAACACCCTAATTCATGTCACTGGCTGCACACTCAGCAACAAACTCTAATTGCAGCTACAGTAGGAGCCTGGGGAAGCTGCACAGAGCCGAAGTTAAATTTACCCATCGCTCAAGTGCCTTAAGCACAAAAAGCACTTTTTTTCTCCATCCACCAGGGCCTGTGTGGGTTCAAGATGACTGTCCCTAAGGCAGGAGGTGCTCACAGCCTCCTGCAGGAAGAGAGACGGGTACAAAGCTCTGCAGGGCCTGGGGGTTTGCAGGCACTGCCTTCTGCAGTGGGCTATGAGCACCTTGGCCACCACCTGAATAAAAGATTCTCACTAATATTCATGGGAGACATTTCAACAGCAGTTAGGACCTCTCATTGGGAGGACAGCATTTCCCAGAAACCCCTCCTCTAAGAAAGTTTCCTCTTAAAGAATAATCTCAGCTATTTCTAACTAATATCTGAACAAACCATTAATGATTTGTTTAGATTGTTTAAGTAATCAACCTCTCCCATTAGAACATGTTTAAAGCAGTATTCAGAAAAAAATATCCACACTTAATGCAAAATCAAGAGGACTATGCATGCACTTTCTGGCACTTACAGTACATCCCTGACCTCATTTGCAGATCTGGGATTTCTCTTTAAGGGCCAAAAGACACAATGGCATAGACACTCACAGAAAAAGTCAGCAAGTGCACCAGAGTTCACATGTTCCATTCCAGTACTTGAAATTCACACTGAACAGGCAGAACTCACCAGCAAGTGGCTAACTGGGCTGTCTAGGACAAGGAGTTATTGTTATGGAATGAGTTTAAAGCTGCTATTAAAAAAAAAAAATTAAAGTAAGAGTTCCAGAATTCATTAATTAGAATCAATATTTTCATAAGACCTTGATTTTGTCTTTTGAGGACTTCAGAAAATGGTTACAGTCCTGGCACATTGCCCACATATATAATACTTTTCCTTGACTAAAATCAAAAGGGAAAAAAAAGGCTTAATTTTTCTATTCTAAGATAGGAGGAAGTGTGGGATTGCACATTAAAAAAAAGTGCTGAGAGAGACTCTATTTACAAGGCCTTGACTATACACACTTCCCTAACAAATCCCTTTGGCAGATTTCACTTTGATAAACAAATGACATGGAAAACTGATGCCTGGTTGTGAAGATCATTAAAGATTATTTGTCACACTCATAAAATGGAGCTAACCCTCATTTCTTTTGTCCCAATTCTGCTCAGAATAACTGGATTATGTATAATCACCACACAAGTTCCAAATGGAAAAGCTGCTACTTGAGTTACTTTGCAATATTCCTTGTAACAAACAGTTGAGTGCAGCACTCAGCCAGCGCTGACTGCATCAGCCTCAGAGGAATTCACTGCAGGGTGTGAGCAATCCCCACGGACAGCAGAGCACACAGAGCCTTTTGCTTTGTGTGCTCTGCACAATGAAATGTGACACAGAACACTAGAGATGAAAAGATTATATATTCTGAGCAAGACTGAATGTACAGCTTTCATCCTTCAGTTAATAAACACTATTTAATTCTAGTAAGTCAGGGAGGAATTTGGCCCTTGGTGTATTTTATGAAAATTCACATAACGTACCTTATGCTGATTCTTAATTGTGCGTATTTATCCATTTAACTATTTTATTTCATACACAAGGTACTCTAAAAACCTCAGTGCTAACTATCAATGAATTAAAACTCCCCTCACCCAATGGCAGTGAGCTGAGCATACAGATATCCAGGCTGGGGTCACTTTAAGGGGCTGTTTCTCCATAAGAGTCACGTAGATCCCAGTAACTTAAAACTCTTATTAGGTTTTCTTGGAAGTGGTTAGACCTTAAGCCATTACACTGCAGAAAACTCATGCTTCATCAGTTTTGTGGATAAGGAATTTCATTCTGAAGCTATTCATCAGGCAGTTTGCACAAAATCATTCAGAAAAAAGTGAAGGTGAACTTGTCCTTTTCCTATAAAAAATACGTGAGCACATCTCCCCTCTCCCAGCCCAGCTGCCCATGAGAGGATAACCACCCACAGCTCCTACCAGACATGGTCAGACTCTCAGCCTAACCAGTGCAAGCTGGTCCTTTCCCATGGAATCCCAAATTCAAGCATCTACATGTACAAAAACATGGCAGCTGTTAGTAGAAAAGCAGTGCTAATATAATAGAAGGTAAAGTCTGCCTCAATACAGCTCAACGCAAGTATAATTGTAAACCAGTCTGGTATAACTGCAAAACAACTTTTAAAATCCCCACAGCCCAGAGTTTCCTTCTGAAATGAACAATGTTTTCTCAGGAAACAGACCTTCACGAATGGTACTATTGCTTCTGCATGACTTACCTTGTGTGTCAGAGGGGTTTGAGAGCTGAAGTAATTTAGAGACGAAAGTGGTTTGTCATTGCACATTTAAACAGTTAAAGAACGTCTATCGAGCAAAACAATATTTGGAAATCTAAAGCTACCCACAAAGCCAGTCTGCATCATTAAAATACTCTATCAATTCACTGCACATGAGAAACAAATTATGAAGTCCTCTCTACACAAACAATGAGGCTTTGCAGGAGGGAAATCCCTGCTTTTCATGCTGCTCCCTCTATTCAAAGTCCAGCTATTTCTAATGGAAATTTTGTTTGCTATGGAGATTATGATTCAGCCCTCTTTTACAATCACCAGCACATCACCAGACTTACAGCAAGTGCACAGATTAGAGGGGGGTGTGAAGATCCCTCCTAAGGGTTTTTACTCAAGCATGCACATACTTTTAAAAGTATCCCATGAGCCAAGAGCAAGAGCACCTTCCAAGGGGAGGCTCTGAAGGCCGCGCTTGCAGCTGACCGGATGAAGCACACACATTGCAGCCCAGCTCCGGGCTGTCAGGAGACAAAGGCACGCAATGATGGAATGCTGACAACACACGATGCACCCGCTGTCTGGGATGGGACACTGTGCTGGGGGTGGACGCCAGGGACAGTGAAAGGAGCAGGCTGTTACCTGCAGTACGAGCTGCTGCCAGGCGGTTGCCAGCGGCTGACCATTGCCAATGTTGCAAATGCTCATTCGGTCTGCGGGCTGATTGGCACGCTCGAGTTGCAAGGAGACATTGCGCCGCTCTTCCTCAAGTGCGCGGGTGAGCCGCTCGAAACGAGCCTCTTGCTCTTTAACTGATGCTAAAATGCTGGCTGCAGACCTGATATCATAGTCATCCATGACTGCTTTCAAATGCTTCCCGCCTGTTAACTGACCGGGGCAAACAGAAAGGGTTAGGTAAAGGGTGGGGAGGGCACGGGTCAGAGGTTAAAGATAAAAATGCACATCGTTAGTCACCTTGCTAAAATACTGATCGCTCTAAGAAGCGAACCGCAGCGCTCTTTGAAAAGTGTCCGTCTTTCTAGCCGTTGATCTGATTTTAAATTAAAAGTAATTCATCTAAGACTTCCCTATTCAAAAAAGAAAAAAAAATGTGCTCACCTTTGAGAGAATTTGTATTTAATTCCTTTGATCTTTTTGCTAAAACTGCTCTGACAAGGGTTTTCAGCCCTCTTGCAGAGCTAATTTCACTGCGCAAATAATAATGTACTTAGAAGAAATATATTAAAAAAGGTATGGCCTTAGAGGGAACGAGCAACATTCTCACTACAGACACCTGGAATTTTTGTCTTTAACAGTGTAAGTGAGAAGTTTAACATTATTAAGGACAGAAACTTTATGGTAGAAGAAAACAGGAAAACAGTTGTGTTCATTTTTTCCGTCCCCGCTCCCCGCCCCCCCCCAAACTTAACAGACAGTAGCTGAAAATAGTTTCCATTTTTAAATTATAACAGCACACTGTAACATGGAAAACATTATTAAATGCAGAGTGTGCAATTGCAGTTGAAATGCTTAATGATTTCACTCAATGAAACAGTCCTTCATGCAGCCGTTTCCTAATAATGCAAATGAAAAAGCAAACATCTTCCATGGAAAACACACAGGACTTCTTGTCTTTCAATGCAGAAAAAGGAACTCAGGAATCAGCCAGGTGGGTTAGAACTTCTGCCTTATGTCTTCTCTAGCAGGGTTATGAAACAACCCATTTAAAATCCTATCTCCACCTGTATGGTGCATGCAGTAAAACTCCCCATTGACTTCACAGATCTGAGACCTGAACATCATTTAAAACGGTTTACTACGAGTATGAAATCAGCAATATAATGTAAGCATAAACTATGGCCTCAACAGAATCCTTGGCTGAAGTTAAACAAGGACCCCCTTTACCACTGAACTACTTAAAGCACCTCTGAGACAACCAGAGGCAGAACGGTCTCAAGCTCCTGTAATTCAAGAACTGTTCATGTCCTGTGCTGAGAGTTAAGTCCTGCGAAATTGTCCCTTGATTTGCTGCCAAAGATTCTTTGTTTTCCATCTATCAACAAGGATTTCCATGAGCACAGGCAGTTCCCTGCTCCCTGATGCTTTGCAATTCATCGTTCAGTGCCTTTTGAGGATGCACACTCTTGACGGATCCATTTTCCATGACTGTTGTATTTATCAGGCCTCTCTCCTGTGCAGATTCTTTGGTAGCTCATAATAATGTGGCCATAATACTGTTATGTTCCCAAAGAGGAGTATTAGTAGTGATTAAGCTGCATGTTGTCACAGCTTGTTGGGAACTCCTAAATAGGCTCAAGGTCTCCTTTCTTTTGTTATATATGGTTGAAAGAACCCAATGGGCCAAAAAGACTCTGGGGCAGAAGTGACAGACCCAAATCCCATGACATACACCCCATTTTCATGGGGAACAACCAGCCAGTAGCTCTGTGCTCACTGTTAACCCTTAGAGAGTTGCTGCTGAAAGGAATTGGAGCAATATAAAATCATGTTGGGAACAGTGTAAGGATTATCATGTATTAATATCATAATGTTTACTTAAAACAATGACTTGAGACTTTCATGTTTGCAGACCAGTAGGCAGAAATGACTTATTTTATGCATTGATTTAACTTCTATTGAAATTCTGAAAGAAAACCAAAAACCACCAAAGGGTTTTCCAGATGTCACAGACAAGTCAAATACAGACCAAGCTGCCAAATTCTGAGACCTTCCAATAGATTATTAAAAGTCTATAAAACCTTCAGAGAGTACACCGGTCTCTGCAAAGGAGAATCACAGCCCTCTGAAAGGATAACGTGATTCATGGGAAGTCACAGGAAGACTCACCTACTCCATCTCAGCATGATTTAGCCCTGGCACAGCTCGACATGAACACAGCCAGACTTTCTGGACCTCAGCTGGCTTGTGTGCAGCCAAGTTCCATATTTCTGCTTTTGTGCTTCCCTGCTTTTGCACAGATGGAGACGGCTCTGTTTGTCATGGCTACTCCCAGGAGCGCAGGCATGCTCACTGACTCCTTGGAGTGTGAAAGCAGAACTGCAAAGACCTGGGCACAAGTCAGATTTTGGGAGATCTGGGAGTGGAGGTGGCATTTCTAACCACACATTCCTAAAGACAACCCCAGGGTTAGTGATCATCACTGCCCTCATGCTAGAGCAGATCAACAGCCTGGCTGCCACAGACCCAAATGCACCCCATGAGGGGATGTTCCAGACCCAAGAGGAGCCCGGATCAGCCAGGGATTAACAACTGGAGACAGGGTCCTTCGAGGTGCTGCAGAGCAGAAATTGAGGTCTCCTCAGTCCCTCCCCACAGGGACCCAGCTCTCAGGAACTGTCTGCAGCTAAATCTGCTTTCTCACATGCAATCGTGATAGCACACAAAAGTCATCTTTTGGGGGTCCCACAGGCTGGGTATGTCTGTGGACTGATTGCAAAGAGTGAATCCAGTAGGGATGTAGAATGAAGATGACAAGATGTTATCTACAGTAACTAAATTTAAAACAAACAGGTTTCTTGTAGAACATATAATCCAAGTTTCTGTTCTAAGGAAAAGCATTCACAACAGTGCAAGAAAAATCAAGAAGTCCCTCTTCAGAAGCAGTTATAGCTTTAATAATAAAAATCAGGTGGATGACTGAGCTGGTATATAACTTTCAAGTCACATTTTGAGAATGTGACAAAGATCCCATTCAGAAAATCCTTAATGATATATGAGCCCTTGACATCACACATGAGAAAACCTAGAAAATTTGGATTCTATAAATGGTACAAATATTCAGAGAGATCTCCCTGCAGAAAGTATAGCGTTAACCTCATTATAACCATAAATATTGTGCTTCTTTTCTCTTTACAAAGAAAAACAAGGGCAGAAAATAAACTGTATAAATTTTCAGATGTACAATTAGTGACCATAAAAATCCTAATTGCTATGCAGAAACAGCAGTAGGACCAATAACTGCCTTCTAAGAATTGTTGGGCGAAGACAGACTTGTGCATTTCCAATGTTTTATTAGCAGATAAATACTTGCTTGCTGTTGATCGTACCCCTATTTATTTACACAGGGTTTCAACAATTTACATTATCAGCAGTCTAGACTGGAGGAGAAAAACGAAAGTACTGACTCATGAGTCAGTTACTCAGGCTGCCACTTGCAATTTGCTACCATTTGTAAATAAATTAAAGTGCATTGAAAAAGGTATCAATAAATGAAAATATCAGACCCAGGGCAGCCAGGTAAAAATTATTCCTTAGGCTGCACTTCTAAACACAGCAAACAGTTGCCTAGAGAGTATCAAAGGCTACGCTGACAGCAGCAAATCTCTCTCTCCTGCCTACGTGACTCTAAATACATTAGTGTTGCACTAGAGTTTGAGCAAAGTAAGAGGAGCTGTTTATTCTGACTCTTCAACTGATGCATCAAAAGGCCCCTTCTAAGTCAATATGACCTGAGAGCTCACTGAGGATGAAAATCATCACAGTGCAAAGGGCCAAAACAGGGGTCTTGCCCACTGCTAATATCCCAGCTCACACCCGAGCCTGAGGCTCTTGGAAACGCTGCCAAGACTCCAAGGGTCACTTGGTGCTCCACAAGAAGCGTGAGTCACCTCTGCATGCTAATTTTGCTATTATAGGATGTAGCTGATAGTCAAGAGTTTTTAAAGAGCCCTTCAGATTAAGAGGGGTCAAGTTCTATGAGATTTGGGCACCTAAATCCTAACAGTCATGGAGAACTTCAAATCCCCTGCACTTCAAAGTCCTGCGGGTTCCTAAGGTCGGGTCTGTGAGTGAGCTGCGTCTGGAGAGCGCGGTGTCCTCCCGCCAGCGACAGAACGCAGCAGAGGCTTCTCTCAGCTGCACAGGAAGAGGCTCTCAGGGATTTCTCTCATCCCACAGTCTGGATGCTGAACTCAGCTGCCCCACTACTGTTCTATCCAAGAGCAGCCCATCAGTCCTGCTGGCAAGAGACGTTTCCATGAGCATCAAGAAGCTCATTCATAGAGCTGCTCAGCAGCTGTAGGAGCAAACACGAAGGCCTGTGAGTGTGCATGGAAACAGCAGCTTTGTGTTTCTCCAGGGAAGAAAACCAGCCAAATAAAAGCAAAAATGGGGCATAAACAATCTATTGAACTGAAGCATAATACATGCTAATGACATTCTCAGCCTCAAGTGCCACGAGAGATGAGCAGCGTAACATGACTGTAACATGACTGTTGCCCCCCATGCGACACCAGAAAGCATGCAGAGAAAACTGAGCCATACACACCTAGTGAGGTACCAGAGTCTGGGGGTTAGAGCTGCTGGGACATCACCCACTAAGACTAGAACAGGACAGACAAAGCAGGAGAGCAGCCTCAAGAAGAATCAGCTACAAGAGAGAGGAAAGAGAGACAGAGTTAGTTAATAAGGTATTACAGCCTCTTCTATACAGTCAGCTCTGAGGTTCTTCTCACTGTGTTGGACAAATTATTTATTACACTGTTTTCCTCCTAACTTGCAGTAAAATAAATAATATCCAGAGAAGCCAATCCTGAGACTCCTAAGGGAAAAAACCCCCACCCTGATTAATCTTATTTGTTATCAGTGATCAATACTTGCATGTTCCTGTTGAGATTTACTGTTAATGGGCTAAATCAGGGAAAACTCTAGACTAGAAAGGAGGATGATGGAATATTGCAAAGCTGGATACTGTAGCCAGGCAATTTAAAACACAAACCTAACAGGATGCTCTCAGAAATGAGAGCTGTTATTTAGGCACACATCTTTAGGCCCCTGTCAGATGTACCAGCCCAAATGGCTCAAGATCATTTCACAGATCCCTGTTAGAGAAGGGACATTCATTTCTAAACAATGCACACAGCACTACAGCTTGTTCTCCCTGTTCGTACCTATCTAATCCTGTATGAAACCAAAGCAAAAGAAGCTTTTGGGATATCAGGTCATCTGCGTAGCTCAGAAAATCCCTGATTTATTTTGTCTTCAAACATTTATCACTGAAACTTCTCTGGGTCAGCAGCTGCCAACTGAGTCCCTGTTTTTGCTGGAGAATGTACAGAACAGAACCCATTTGGCAAAGGCATGGTTCTGTGAGGCAGCACTGCCAGTCTTAAGCTACTACCACATCAAAAATGCTGCACCCACATGGCACAAAATGCAGAGCCAGTACAAACTCACACTGCTGGTTCAAATGTTCTAGAACATTTTCAGAAAGGAATGTTGCCCTGGCAGATTTTTTGCTTGACCAGGTACTGCCTGCCTTCCTGAAGCCAGCATAAACACAATTTCATGTGTTTCAGCCAAATTACCAGAAATATGATCCTTTCTTTGCATGGACCCAACCTCAAAGGGCACAGAACCATCATGCCAGAAATCCCATTTTTCCTTAAACTAACAGAAATAAACTCTATGCTCAAAACTTATACAGCTGTAACAAAACTGTGCATAGATATGCTCAAAGATGAAAGTCAAGAGGCAGAGTGAGAGAAAGACTAAGTCTCAAGTAAATGACCAGAGAGAGTAAATTAAACATAACTGAGTTTCCAGAGATAAAAGAGTAGACATATATATATAAAGACATGTAGACTTTAGACATATATATATTAAAACATATATAAATACATGTAATGCACTCCAAATAAACTGCTTCTCAGACCCTATGCTGAAATCTTTCTTGAGCCTGGGTCCTCTTGCTGCTGTGGTTGACTGAGTTCTAATTTGAACCTTACGTGACAACCTCCACCAATGAATAGCAATGAGGAATTCACAAAGAAAGCTATTTCAATATAGTTCTCTGGTAGGCACAGACAGACACATTGTGCTGGTGTCAAAAGAAACAACAAAAAAGCTGGTCCGAGTTTTTGTGTTCCTTCGGACAGAGGCAGTCTGTGAAACAAGGTTTAAACTCAGGAATGAACGAGGACAGAGGAAATGGTAACAGGAGAACTCCTTGAGAAGGAACTTTGCATCTTAAGGACATTGCAATGAATGCTGCAGTTCACCACTTCCACTACTGCAGAAAAAAATGTCACCGTGCAATATTCGAAATTTTACATCAGTAAGAAATTTCATCTGATCATCCAGCAGGAAGAATTCTGTATCAATCAATCAATCAATCAATCAATCCTGCAAATAAATTTGTAGAATATCATAATATGAACTGGATTAAGCAACATCAACAAAAGCGTCCAAACACATGCTTGTAAAGGCAATACAGTTCCAACACAACTCACTACAGAACTGGCTCTGGTCAACAGCACCACAGCATCTCCAATCTTACAGAAATTGGCTCCCAGTCCATTTAAAAAGAAATAATTTCATTAATTTTTTAGTTAAAAGCACTGAAATCGTAATGTAATACCTCAGAAAAGATACAGTTCCCAGCAAAAAAAACCCAACAGAATTTTCTTATATCCAACTCACTATCTATGTATTAATCACTGCATGTTTAAATGACAGCAGTCTTCTTTCTAGAGCTTCCCTTTGATAAAGACTTCTCCCTTCAGCACTTTGCTAGAGTTTTTCAGGTCTTCCTGCCAAAATTTCATGCAGTGTTTTCAGGGCTTGCTGACACAGTGTGTCTACATAGCTTTAATTATACTGGAGCCCTTTTCCCCCAGTAAGGTAAATTTCAACTGCTATACTCTTCTTCCAAATGGAAATGAAAATAAATTATGGAAATACAGAACATTTTTCTCACAACTGCATATATATAATAGCATAAATAATTCAGTTTAATGCTCTAAATTTCAAATGGAAATATTTTTAAAAGGGCAATTTCTAAGGTAAATGCTTTAGCCTATGGTTACTTTTACCCAATGTAAAAAAAAAAAAATCTATTTCTTCCTAAAATTTATAATTTATAGACCAGAACAGCAAAGAGCACCTTTCTGAAGCAGAGCTCTTGCTCTCTGGGACCTAAGGACTTGTCTACACTGAATAAGATGAACTCCTCCATCACGGCACTCATTATGCCACACTTCCTTCCGAGATCAGCGTTAGTGTTAATTAAGCATAAAACAGCACGGCAAAATGGCAGCGTATTACTTCACACCTACTAAGCGTCCACACTAAGGTTTAATGGGGTATGTGATAGTCTATAAATTCACACTGTGCACTGTAAACTCTCTGTGTAAACAAAACACCCCAAATATTTCCAAACGAGTGTCTAGGTGGAACAGTTTTCATAAAAATCTTGTAAATCCCAAAAGACTAGACAAGGCAAAGATGGTTTCTCATGGAAAATAATCAGAATATTTTGATTAGTTCAGCGATTCTATTTGTTTAACACTATACCTTATATCAACCAGGCCCGTGTTTACATATTGCCAAAAACTTTTTAGATTTCCTGTTATAGTTTTTGTTTTTCTATAGAAATAAAATGAAATTTGAAAGTCAAAGCTGGAACGAACAAGATCATAATTTGCAATCTCTCTTGGAATATGAATAATCAATTTGCTGCATCTCAAGCCTCTGACACCTTTTCTTTTGCCCTGGAACTTGCCAGACATGATTGCTCCAGCTTGATTAGTTCATAGGCCGATCACTTTAACACCCCAGAACACATGTCCTTGCATACTAAAGCTGCTGCGTGCCATCGATTTTTCAAAGGTCTCCCCCACTGAAATCAATAAGGAGCTCTGCTTAAAAATGGATTGCACTTTGTGGTCCCTTTCTGAGTTGTGGATACCCAGGCTTCCAAGCGCTGTCACAGCTGCCTTGAGCAGCAGCTCCGTGTCCCCCACATCCTGCGACCCCAATCTGCTCCTAAGCCACATCAGCAGACCCTTCAGCCACTGATCACTCCGAGCAGAAACACAACACACAATCCCACCACAACCACTGCGCTGGAGTCATGTCTCCCAAGCAGCAAAGGAAAACCCCTCCAACAGCCTCTGTGACTTAAACAGCATCGAGCCTCCAATTAACCACAGAGGCTGTAACATTTTCAACAGAAATTACTTCCTGACTGTCGAGGCTCCCCTGCAAGCAGAGCCACCCAAAATCAATACATCCCTTCTCAGAACAGGGCTATTTCAATGGGGAAAGGATAAAGATCAAAAGCAGCACAGTTCATAACTCCAGTCTGCCCTTCTTTCCCATGGATTTTAAAGCTTGGCTTCATTAATATACAATCCAATCTGGCTGCAAGTAAGCCAAACACACAAACACACCGTTACAACCTCATGCGCTTACTTCCACAGAACACATACAAGATTTCACTGAACAGCACACAAGAATCCTCATTTGTCTCGTCTCTTCGTGTTTGGAGTTTTGGCAAAAGGGCTTCCATTTTAAGAGAAAGGCTGTTGCTAGGGATGTTGACTGAAACTGGTTCTGTGTGGAGAACCAGAGCTGAGAACAGCGCCCTATTTCCAAGCATTAAATCTCTACAAAACACAGCAACAAGAGTCAGCGGGCAGGCGGCAGCTCCCAAAGCCAGGCCAGTTCGTCACGGGTGAAACAGAGTAACTGAAACATTACAGCAAGGTCGGAAAATCCTGCAGAAGCTCATAATAATTCTTTCATAAAAGATACTATTGTGCTATCATCAAGCAGATAAATGACAAAATGGCAAACAACAAAGCTGAGGTCAGCTCTGCAGTCAGGCAGCCCAACAGCTCCGTTCCAAATGCCCCTGGAGGCACCAGGCAGCGTGTTTAGATAGCACACTCAAACTTAGAGCCATCAGGTAGAAAATTGTCCTTTCAGGACACATTTTGAGAGGAAAAAATCCAACTGCGATCCTACAGAATAGTGAATGTTTAAGCTCAGCAACAGATGTGTCAAATGACTTATCCCAAGCATGAGGAGTTAATTGATGCTATAAATAGCACTCTGCAGACAAAAAAAAAAAAAAAAAAAAAAAAAAAAAAAAAAAAAAAAAAAAAAAAAAAAAAAAAAAAAAAATCCACTTAATTCTAGTATCCAAAGAACACAGTCTAGCTCTGCTTATCAGTAAAACTGTTTTCCTTTAAAGAAGTGGGCTTGGATGTTTTACATGTAGATTAACGCAGAGAGATAATTTGATTTCAGGCTATTGAGAGATTTCCTTCCTTTTATGTTGCAGAAGAACAGGGCTGCAAGCAGCTAAATGAGATCCATAGATTACAGTAGAAGAAAGGCCAATAAAACTGCACAGCTACATTCCTGGGTAATAACAAATGCTTTTTAATTCTCGGGCTCCAGTCTCAGGATTTATGAGGGCATTTCCAATTACTATTTTTAAGATTAATGCAAATAAGTGCATCAAACAGAAACAGATTCTCCAACCCATCTGAATCAAATATTTAGTATCTCATATAGCATTTTATACTAATAAATAAACTGGCACTGCTAGGAAAAAAAATTCACAGGTCTGAAGTGTTCAGAGCAAGTCTCTTCCCTGTGGTTTTCACCTGCTTTCAGGAGAAAAACAAAACCAAAACCCTTCAGCTGTTTTCCAGAACACGGGTCTTGTTTACCTCTCACAGCCACATCTAGTGGATCGTGTGGCTGCTCCACCAGGGAACTGAAAACATCAATATAAACAGGAAAGAACATAATGTCAACGTTCATGTTTAATTCTTGAAGCTACTAAATCAAAATAATTTCATTAGCTGCTTTCCAACCAAGCTTACTGCATTAGTCTTCCATATTTCAACCTCTCTCATTAAAAACAATCAGATTTCCAACTTATGCTGCTTTAAACCAGCAACAGTATCAAAGAAGAGATTAAAGCAATACAAAGACAAAAGAAGCAAATAAGGCCCACTAGCTTTAATTCTCTCCAGTAACATCTGTGTCATTCTAAATCCAGGATTTTTTTTTTTTTCACCAAGCTACGTTTGGAAGCCTGAGGCACTCTAAGTAAATCTACTCCGTTTAGACCAAAACTGTTGATCTGATTTCTGCAACGGCATGTGCAGAGCACACCCTTCACTGTTTCAGCATCTATACATTTAAAATGCAATCCAAGTTCATTTTACCCTTATAAGTTTAGGATGCAATCCAAGTTTGTGCTGATTAACACCACAGCTTTTTAGTATTACAAGGCAAACATGCATTTGAGAACTAATAAATAATTTCTGAGCAAAATAAAAGTATTTAACTCATCTGCTGTCTTGAATAATCATTCAGTTCATGCATAAACATAAAGACAGGAAAAACAGATACATTTTAATGAAAGTCTTGGAGAAAGTCATCATTCCATACGATGGATTTTAGCATGCAACATCTCTTAACAGAACAGTCTTTGTTACACACTGCAAAAAGGTGCTGCTGCAGAGGTGGTGCCTGGTTGAGGGGCAGAAGCACTGCCACAAGAATTGCCAGTTCAACTCCCCTGTTTCCAGGCGCCAGGTGCTGCTGAATTTTCAAGGCAGGCATCCTTATCCCTGAGAAGCACCTCCTATTCTAGTAGCCAAGCAGCTTGGCTTCTGTGGGGTTAAACTGACAGCCAAAGAAGCCCTCAGAGAATTACACTGTGATGTGCCTGGTTCCCATCCAGATGCCATAGTAACCTCATTGATTAACCAGACTCAGGCGTCCTTCACTCGTTCAGCTCTTCCCTCGCACGCAGCAGAAACGCGGCGCTGTGCTTACGCTGCCAGGTGTCACGGCCACACACTGAGCAGAACTGCAAGTATCAATTTTCAAGACTATTACAAGAGCTTTTTATTCACTGGTTTGTGTCTCTATCAGAATTTAAGCATTTGGGCTGCCAGCAAAGCACCAGGATGCGGTGTCCACGCTGCTGTGCAGGGGACGAGAGCCTGGCACAGGTCACCACAGCCTTGGGCTGGCAACACACCAATACCACACCCAACACCTCCAGGGATCCCCCTTCTCCACATCCCTCCTTCCCTGCATGGAAAACCTGTTCTGAATCTCACCTGCTCATAAACCTCCATTTCAACTGCTCAACTGCCACATTTAAATTACATCTTCTGTGCTGAGGCTGACCGTGACCTGAAAATCAGCAGGAATTGGGAAAAGAATGGATTTAGGGGATCAGTACCAACTGTGTTTTGGAGGAGACATTTTCTCCTAGATAACTATAGCTAGACTCTGATCTCAGCCCTTCCAAGCCTATCCTACATTTTTATCTTTGACTAAATCTTAATGCTTTTTGTAGTTTATATCCCCCATCGAGAGTATTTCCTATTTCCAGGAACAAACTTATCACTAGTGCCTAATTACAGTTATTTGGAAGTGGAAATATTTCTTCCAAATCACTCAAGATCTGCTCCAAGAAACAACTTTCTATTCAAACATCCCTTTTTAATAACCATCCTGCTGATAACTGCTGAATGGGAAAAATAACAATTTTGCTTTAACTTTCTAACCACTTCAAATGTTTAAAGCAAATTCCCTCTATTATGTTAAAACTAAAATCCTGCACTGTATAAATAGGAATACATTTCAGCTATAATAAACACTTCTAACTCATTTCATTAAAACTATGAAAGGAACAGAGCTAAGTCCCAAACAATTCAGACAGTAAATACAACATAAACTCTGCTGAGAATCTTTCCTACAAACAGCTTTGAAACTATTGTTTTTCAATAAAACTTTTTGGTTTGACATATACAAAGGAAAATCTGTTTAATCCATAAACAATCAAATGAAAATGGAAAAAACTTTACAAAAATCAGTAACATGATATTGTGTTATTGAGAGGATTATTTTCGAGGAATGCTTGGCTAAAACTATAATCCACCTACACCGAGAAAAATAAAGCAGTACACAGAAGGGAGCAATATTTCAGGAAAATAAACAAGAGTACTTCAATATTTAATCCCATTATTCACTTTCAAGTCCGCAGATTTAAAACAGACACACCAAAGTATTGAAGTGAATTCAGAGCAGCTGAAAATGCTTATGGACATCCTCTAAGTGATCAGAGGATTGACTTTTGATTCCAGAAAGACTGAGATATAGCTGGCAGGGAGGGCACAGAGAGAGGAAAAGACACCCTGAGAGTCTGACTCCTCTTACTGCCTGTAGGAACAAGTCCCAGAGCTGAGAGACATCCCCTGCTCTGTCAGGAGTAGAATGAAGCTAAATGAGCATTACCATGGTAATAGGAGAAGGGAGAGACGGATCAGAGAAGGCACAAAAGAGAAAACTGTCATCTCTGTTTTCCTCAGCTGCACTTGCATTTTACCCCTGCCACTGCCCCTGCTCGGGACACAGTGAACGATGGCAGAGGCTCCTGTCCTAGTTCCACTTTTAAGAGATATCACAGGTGTAGTCCCCTCTTTCTGCTCCTCAACCATCCTACCACTATGTTAGACAAAATTTAGTTGGCCTTTAATAGCATGCAAACAAAGGAATCTGTGAGGTGTAAAGACAATTTAATAAAAGGACAGTGATTTAAGAACACACATAAGGAAACAGTAACAAGACACTCAGGAGACTCAGCTGCAGAAACACAGTACCTTTTATAATCTTTCTTTCTTGTAGTGTCTTTTAAGATGGAAATTCTCCCTTGGTTCAATAATAACTCTGTAAGAGAAACAAAGAAAATAACAAAGATTTTTATTCCATCTGGGGGAAGTAGGAAGAGGGGATTATTTTTGAATAACTGGTAACATTTACATAATATTGTGGAAGTCTTTTATTTGTATCGCTCTTTGGTTCCCCTTCCGGAGTCCTGCTGGTTTACAAAAAAGCATTAGCTCTGCCATCTATTTCACCATCACCTGAAATCCCAAGAAAATCCCACAGAACTGGAGTACTGAAAGTAAACTCCATCAAAAGATCCTCCTGATATCTGTCCCAGTGCCACTCATACGTGCATAAATCACACATTCCTAAACTTAAAATTTAATCCAATATATATTTAATTCCCTGTTAATTCCTAGATTTAAAAGCAAAAAATGTTTCCCTCATAAGCACACATCAGAGCATTTTCAGTCATCCAGGTCTAAATGCCATCTAGTGGCTCTAAAAATGTCAACTGCGGTTCCACAGATACACCTCATCCCGCCTGACATTTTTTCTTCAAAGAGGAGGAAATAAAGAGAAATTAGGGCAGGAAATTCACCAGAAAGAACTCAGTGTTTTTCAAAATCTCATTTTTTGTTAGAGCTTGATGCAGCATTTCCATTCCAGCATTTCTTATCCTAGCAATTTCCCAAAGTTAACCAGGAGGATCCTTTGTCTTGGCTTCCCACTCTCCTGCTCTCTTTCTGAGAGCAAGATCATTTCAAGCAGTTGATTCCTGCAGATCACCCACGCTGGGTTTCACTCAGGAAAAGTTTACCCAAAACCCAGACGTGAGACGTGTCCCTGCCCTTCCACTAACGCCAGGCTCCAGCACCAGACCCCTCCTCACTGCTCCTCCTTTGCCTGGATGGCACAAGGCAGCCAAATAAACATGCGAGTGGTAAGTAAGGAAAAGCACCTCAATCCTGCAGACTCACTGTAACCACAGAAGTGCTAAAAGAAAATTCTACATCTCTGATGTAAGAGGAGAGCTTCTGTGAAGCCTAATTTCTTTTAGCTTTTGTCTCATAAGGATATGACTTATCTCCTCTAAGTAAGCTAATTGTATTTATTTTATTAAGCCAGAAATAAATAATGTTTTACATTTAGTGTCACCTGAAATAGACAAAAACTACTGGAAAAAATACTTTCCACGATTTTTCTTCCCTCCTTTTCCACCTATATTTTTGTTGTTGATTCAGAGTCAAGAAGACTGCCTAAGGCTTGGGATGTCCTGGGTAAGACCCAGTCCCACTACAGCATTCATGTACAGCTGTGGGATGTTCAATCTTTTTTTATCATATAACCTGGGAATAAAGTGCATTTGCCTACTTCACAAGATCTCAAAAATATGTATATAAAATATGAGTGCTTTTATATACACTCACACTCTTACTGGTGGTCTTCTAGTGATAATCACACCTGTACAGCCTGGAATCTAGTGTTGACTACAAGAAAAAACTCCTTGTCTTTTTAACACAAATCTAGGTGTTTCATTTTCCTCTCTGAGCAGGGTGTTTGTCAGGCCAGTGCCAGTCCCTAATGTGCTGTGTGGGTTATGGCAAACACCTGGAGCAGATAATTCACTGCCATGTTCACATGGGTGCAGTCCAACTGCCAGCGGGAAGCCAAGCGCTGCTTTAGATGGGCGGATGCCAGCTCAGAGCTTCAGCCCCAAATCCTGGGAAGCTGGAGCTTGCTGAGGCTCATTCCCATCCTGCAAAGTTCCCTTGTCAGCCCCTGGTTGCTGCCCATTTGGTAACACGACCTGTGGTGCAGGGGAGAGGGGGGAAAACCCACCAGTTTGGATGGCATGACATTTAACAAAACACCTGTGTTCCATTACAAAAATGCTGCTTCATTCCAGTGATAGATTTCTATTGCTGATTTTAATCAAGTATCTTACAGCTCTCAAATGGGAAAGGTGGAGAAAAACTTGTAATGCCTTTTCAGATTGCTTGTTATCTCTCACTTGTAACTAATTACCCCAGTTGCACTGTTAAAGACAGAGTGGTTTTATGTTTGCTCGCCAACAAATGACTAAAAAAAAGAAATCAGACAATTAGTCTCTAGCTGTAGTAACTAATTAAGATAAATATTTTCAGAACAAAGAACTTAACAGAACATCAAGGCACTGACACTGCAAAAATGTCTGAGAAAGTAAAGCATCTATCAGCAAAGCATTTCTTGCCAGTCAGCGATTTCCACAATTGCATCCCCACCACACTTCATTCTTGTCCTACTCCAGTGAACATAATTAGTTATTAAAGCTTTTCTAACACGGTGAGAATGTGAGCAGCTTATTGGACAACAGGAAGACTTAGGGACAAATTCTGATTCTGCAACATTGCAAATGCGTGCACTGGCAACAGATGAGTACTTTTACACAAACAGCGTAATGGGAAGTACAGTAGCAACTTGTGCGACCATTCCTTTTTCCTAATGTCTTATTCAGTATCATCAGCTATGCTTGTCCTGTGCTGGTAATCCACTCCTCACACCTTCTTGTTCCCTTACTCAAAAGGCTTCTGAGCATCCACCCCAGCTCCTGAACACATTTTTTTTCTGTCAGTGTGAGGAGCAGCCCCCAGGCAGGTACAGGCAGGTACAGGCAGGTACGGGCAGGCTGCCTGGCCCTTGGCTCTCACTGTGCAGCCTGTGTCAGCGACACGGAGCCAGCGTCACACAATCCATGGCTGGAACACCTTGGAGGCACCGAGGGGATCCCTCGCCTCTGCACAGAAACCAGTGACATTAACACTGCCAAGTGTGAGGCAAGCAAGCACTGTAGTAGTCCAAGATAAACGAGACAAAAGCATGGTGTGGATGGACAAGCAGACTGCTTTTCAACTCAGCTAAAATACTACTATAAGCACACATTGCAAAATCTTGCCCAGGGTATGAATGGAAAGCCCTTATCTTTGGCTCTCTCTGTCACTCAGATGACCTTCTCTCTGGCATTTCTGGCATTGAAATAACTAATAAGGAATTCTGATGATGTCATCTATTTCGTAGCAGAAAAATTACCTACAGTCTCATGGCTCCAGCCCTCACTGCACACTTACAACCTCAAAGCAGCCTCAAGGAACAAATGCTTCCGTCGCAGTGGATTGCAGTCAGCACAACTTCACTCGCCAACAGGCACCCCAATGGAAAAGAAACCAGTGGAAAAGAGCTCACTTACTCCCAGATTAATTTGTCTGTCCATGTCTTGTTTTTATTGATTGCAAGAAGCTGATACCCTCCAATTGTATGTTTTCCTTGGCAAGAGCTCTGTCACAGATAAATCCCCAGAAGTTTGGGCAGAGCTGAATAGAGCTCTCCGAAGCGTTATTTTGTATCTGCTGTGATTTACTTAACCAAGAGACAAGGAGGTGAAAAGAAAGAATTCTCTTCCTTCACTTACATCTTCATTTGCTAAACTGCTATTTTATTTCACAAAGAAATGTAGGGTATTCTGACTGACAGCACAGTTCTGCTTTTATGTAAGGTATCAGATGGCAAACATGAGGTAGCTACATTACACAACCCAGCGTGTGGGTATATGCTCTGTCAAAACTTGCATCAAAACATACAAAACAGTCATGGGAAGTGAGTTTTTTTCCTCTTAAAGATGTGATACAAACATAATGAACAGCAGTCACCCTGTAAACTCATTACAAAGCTTTCCATCAAAAGAGGTGGACTTCAAGCTGTTGGATATTTTAATATTTACACTCAATTATCTCCAGAAATTTATTTAAAACAGCATTATTTTTGTGTTACTTAGGAGCTCTGAGTTCCCTTAGAAACTCCTACTCATTCTTAATTATAGTGTAAATCAGCATGTTAACATCAAGCGAGCAACCACTAACTAAAGCAGCTGATACAAACGTAGACAAAGTTCGGACAGAAGCAGTGGCAAAATGCCCAGAAAGTTCCAAACCCCCTCTGAACAGCTCAGTCAACGTGGAGAGACAGAGAGAGAAAGAGACCTTTCAAAAGAGATGCGCTGGGTAATAGCAGTTACTGCCAATAAATTTTATATAAATATTACAAAAGTAGTAAAGAGTCCATGCATCAGTACACAGACATGTCACAGATAAGAACTGTGGCTTTTTAAAATGTCAGGAGTGAAAATGTACAACAGCCTATAAAATGTCACTCAAGTCATTACATGCTACCAGTGAAGTAAATCATTTATAAAAGAAACAATGGCTGAACTAACTCTGCCAAACCAGGAGCACCTATTTCCTCTGCTGTGTTACTGTGTTGATAAAGACATGACATATTAAAAGAAAATGTATGAAATACAGAACTACAAAAGCCAATGTACAGTGATTCACTCTGCTGTGCTATGATACGAGCAAAATTAAAGCTAATCCTTTCTTCTGAAGGAAATGTCACAGATTTCTGTGCATTTGGTAAATTAATATTTATAAGAAGCACAGACAGTTTAGTGTTTTTAATACAGGACTAAGATTTCCTCCTGAACATCAAACAGAGAAGTTGCATTCAAACAGCAGTTTCTTGATTGCAACAAACCTAAATGACAGTATTTCCAAAATTTGTTTTCCATCATGTCATTCCGATTAACAGCTGTGTACAACTGGGACATTTGCAAAATCCACCAAGTAGCCATGAATTATACATTCCTACCTCTTTAAAGTTAACACATTATAATCTTCTTATCAAGAGCCTGCTGACAGCTGCTAGTACTATGTTCCTATTAATTCTCATTACAAACAGACATCTAGGAATGGAAAAACAAGGTATACACAGTCTAATACCACACTGCTGCAGATATATATGTAATAAGTGAGACTACCAACAGCATTGTTTCAAGAACTTACAGAACAATAAAACTACAACTGAATACCTTTTATTGAAAAATGTATTTTAAAATTTTACAGCCTACTCTGCGTAAGAATTCATCACACCCAATTAAATTAAAATGCAGCAGTTGATCACTTTTTATGAAAATTTTGAAAGGAATTTTGTTATATTACATGCTAATATGGAGTTTCATTTAATTTAGATGATGAATTATCTAATTTTGTTTTCTAGTATACCAAGGGTGTCTAAATTGAACCTGATAGCATTCATGGGGTAACCAAAGTCACGTTTTACATATTACAGAAAGAGGATAAATTTCTTCATTTAAATGGGAGGCAAAGGTGATCTTCAAAAATTCTATAATGAAATTTAATCTTGAAAAAAGAAGGATAAAAAAATTAATCCTCATTTTAGTAATAATACACTAGTGCTAATAAAGTTCACAACAACTGTGGGAAACTGGTTGCAGATGTTTGTATTCTCCAGGGTAGAAATTCCTCTCTCAAGCAAGCCAGACCCAGTCCTGTAACCACAGTTAAGAGAGCAGATTTTCCAAGGCAAGCTGGAATTTTTAGAAGAATCCTTGTTCACAGTTTTAATTCAAAAAGGAAAGCCACAAATTGTAATCCATAACCTCCTGTACTCCTCCAGCACAGATTAGCTGGTGTAACACAGCAGAGCACCGTCCCAGTTTGACTGGGATGGCAATAACCAGCAGCACCATCAGAGGCTCCTGTGCTGCTCTGACCATGTTTTCTGGCGTGTTCACTGACTGCCGTGCCCAACAGCTCCTGCCCTGGCAATTACACTGCCTAGGGTTCCACTCGGAACAAAAGCAGCTGCCAGATGTTTTGTCAAGCTAGGAAATTTCTTGCTGAAAATATGTACTTGAAAAACGTCCAGTTCTTTCTTTGCCCAAACAGAAGAAGAAAAACAGCCTGAGTGAAAGCTTAACTAACAATATTTTGTGAATAAAATTATAGGGTAGCCTAGCTTAAGATGTTTTCCTGATAATTTGCATTGCTGCAGATAAATCTGAATACTCTTAATAGTCTAAGCTGACCACTAGAACACTTCAAGCAGTTACTCCTAGACCAGCACCTAATCCTGTAACTGGCACAAGACCTTCTACCACAGGCAGATGACTATCACATGTTAATAAAGGTAAAACAAAGGAACAAAAAAATACAGGTAAGATTGGAGAAATCGCAAGAGAATGACAATTTGCTGAAGGTCAAGAGCTGTGAGTGAGAAATCAATTACTTAACACCTAAGTGATGCCTTCCTCTTGTCCTTAAAAAAACACAACTGAATGAGGCCTCAGCCACATCTCTTACAGTTCTTCGTATGAAGAAGGATTTGAATTTTTTTTTTAAACAAGAGCTTAAAAAAGTAGCTTGAAGCAAGGGGAGTCCTGTAGCAAACCTGCAGAATCCATAACCCTCTTCTGGGTGGCAAGAGACGCAAACATCTTCCAGAAAAGTGGCAAGGTGGATGTATGTGTATGTAGGTAAACTTAAAGAACATTCCCAAATTAACAAAATACATATGAACAGCTAGGAAACCAAATGGTACAAGCAGTCAGATCATTTGAAATGTGCTCGCATTCTTTTAACTATATGTTCCACAGAAGCACTGATTTGACTAATGAGGTTTTCGCAGCAGAAGTTGCAAGGATGCAAAATCTGTACCTGGATGACAGCGAAAGAGCACAGCATGTCTGTCTGACTCACACAACAATTATGTATATTCTATTAATTGCATAACCACGTTTCCATTTGTCTTTGTTTAAAAATAATTTAATAAGTTCTGTTTATTAATGATGAACTGAAGGGAGAAATTCACATGCAGATAAAAAGTAGGGCTTCTATTCAGTCACGCACAAGGATCAGTGTGACATTAGCACAGATTACGATCCCTAATATAAATTGCTTCAATAAAGCAAAGGGGAAATTAAAGGTGAATTACTGCAGTAATCTAAACTGAAAAACAATTGCCAAGGAAAGATATAAATAGCATCCAAAATCGCTGCTCTAAGAATGTAAAACAGATGGGTAGGAAGAATATCTAGGGATAGAAGAAATCAATCATTTGCAGTTGATATAGATGAGAGCTCAGTAACCTTTCCCGGCCGACTGGGAATTCACACAAAAAGCAGGGATAGCTTAATGAAGAAGGAAACACGAAGAATATTTCTATTCCAAATTCCCGAACTCTTACAAGCTTCATGTTTCATTCTAATGCATTCAGGCTACAGGGCAGTCATTGCACTCAGGCTACTTAAAGACAGACCATCTTATTCAAACACTAAGCCACAGGTCTCTCAATTCCCAGGACAAACAAGAGCAGCTCAAACATGCACTGTTAAGTTTCCAGAAATATGTGTTCCCACCCACACTCGCATAAAAATTCTGTATCTATAATCTGACATTAATTGAAGCATGGTAAATATATGCATTTATTGACAGTTTGTTTCTTAGTGCCTTCAGTGCATATGCTTAACGATCGTAGAATTGTAACAGTTTGTTGGGTTTAATCTGGTCTTTAAACACTGAAAGAGTTCAGCCTCTTCTTTTAAGAGGATTAAGACATGAAAGCAGCAGGAATTTGGTTATCCAGGCACTTCTGACGCAAAATTATTCGCTTTGCCACACTGTTTCCTTTTTTATGGTGACTTCTCTCATCTTTTTCATGTATTAGTGTAGCTCTTCTGATATAGAAAATTTATTACAAATCTACTGTAAAGAAATTGAATCAATTATTTAAACCTGTACTAAAAAAATAACTTGTTTTTTATTTATCTTTAAGGCCAATTAAGGGGATTACATGAAAACATATTCTTAAAACTCTAACATCTTGCTAATTTCAAGCAACTTGTTTTCCTATGAAATATTGGGAGGATGTGCTACAGAAAACCTAACTAAGAAGGAGTGCTGGGATTCTGAGACAGACAAGCCAGTATTGAAAACAGAAAGAATATAGCAACAGTGAGGCAGTAAACTCAGATCACTAGAAATTCAGCTATTACAATAAACTGCCTAATCTATTTCAGTGACAGCTTGACCTCTGAGTCCCAAATCCTGCATTTTGCTACCAGTGGAGACACAAACAGGAGAGCAGAGGCTTTTGAAAGGCCAAGTTAAGCAGTGTAGTACTGAGGATTCGAAGAGCACATTCTAGAGAGATCTGCACCGTGAGCAGAACAGCAGCGCCACGTGTGACCTGGCAATGGCAGCGTGTGCCAAGTGTGACCCTGGAGAAGTGCCCCAGCTCCTGTCAGGACAGCCTCCATCGCTGTGTTCATCCCCCTCGCTGCCCGTCCTTCACGTGGCTGCTGCGGGAACTCGCCAGGACAAAACTCAGAATGTATGAAATAGCAATCGACTAATCCGTATTAATTTATAATTCTGATATGTGATTTAGTGGCTGCAGACAACTGTCTCTGTGGCTAGACAGAGGGAAAACAAAAAGGAAAAAAACACATGCCAGCAAAGAAATGAGGAAAATAAGGTGAACAGTGAAGAAAGCACACACTGAGTCAGTCCTACGGAGCCACGGCTGGTCAGGAAAGTGAACAAGTAATTACTAGTAGAGAAATAAACAGGAAAACAATTCTTATACATTTGCTCCATGCCACAGTTCCTGCTCTTCATGTTGATAGAAGGATTAATACACATTCCTGGTAAGATCAGTGAGTGTGGAACTGCATTGCTTTTAAAATTTATGTATTTCTCAGTCCAGATCTAATACACCTGTTGAATCAGTTTTTCAGTACCATAGAACCTTTCCCCTTTTGCTCACAAAACCCACAGAAATGGAAAGAACTGAGGTCAGAGAAGTACCAGCACCATAGCATTGGGAGGCGTGGATGCGCAGCGCCACACTGGCATCTCTCTGGGCTCAGATGTAGTTGAGATCTCAACTACAAGCCCTGCAGAACCTTCCAGCTGAGCACTCTGCTCACTGCAGCTCAGGCTCAGGGAGTGGAGCGGCAGAACAGGGACTAACACAGCATGAGAAACCACAAAGCAGTAAAAAGCTGACAGATGTGATTTTAGTTTTGCCAGCCTGGCCTGGACAGTGTCCTCACAACAAGCACCAGGTGCGATGAAACTGTTGAACAGGACTGACCGCCAAAACCACAGAGGCAGTAGCTCCATCACACAAGTCTTTTTTGCACCTTAAATATTTAAAATGTGCGGATTTAAGAGACAGAATCTGGCTGCACATCTGTTCTTTTAATCTGAAGGGCTGCTGCTGGATGGGAGCAGCCAAGCAACTGCAGATCCTGCAGTCCCGACACTGACGTGCCGGCTCCAGCACCGCGGGGCTGGGGCACACCACCGATGCTCAGCTGCCAAACTTCTCCCCTCTCGTGTTATTATTCCTCTTGAATGATTCAGCCACGGCTCTCATTTCTGTGGTACCAAAAATGCAGCTAAGGATTGATGATGCCAAAAATACCGGCCTCAAAACCCCCTCAGTTTGACTAGTTATTAGAGAAGGGAAATATATTTTGTACAAGCACCTTGGAAACGAGCAAGATATTTTGATTTTAAATCACAACAGTGTCGTAGGCATTAGGTGTTTCTCAGATCTCAACACGTACAGAAATGAAACAGATCCTATGAATACAGTATCAGATATAATGACACCGTATCAGACTTGCAAAACTGCACAAAAAAATTTACTTGTCTGAGACCTGCTAGAAAAATTTCAATGGACTAATAAATAATGACATACTTTATATCAAAAAAATGTAATCACGCTGAGCAGTCTGAACAAAAAAGCTTCTATATATTAAGCTGCTCATACAATGCTAATAAATCTCCATGATAATACAAAATAAGCTGCTATCCAGGACTCTAAGTCCTACTGTTCTTGTCCCCGAGAAAGGAAAATGGACTTTTCCATGCGTCCAGGGCCATCCAGACACTAAAAGAGAACATGAAGCAAATACTTTTTCACTGAAACGCTGTTATTAACCTAGTTTGATTAACAATACCAGAGTTTTAATAACATAAAGTGAATTTTATGGTTTTAAATAAGATTTTTTTCATCCACCAAAGTGCTCATAAATTTTTGTAAATTTTGGTAAAGCCATTAGCATATATTTTCCTAGAGTTGGTATATGCATAACCTTATTATTAAAAACTCTAGCAAGCTCTCTCACTGTTAACCACACTCAGTCCTATATGAAGGCAACAGGAAATTAGATTGTGGAAGAACTAGGTAATTTTACTCTAGATGTTAATTAAAAGAAATCACTAAACCCACAGAAGTTTAAATCAGTAAGAGAATAAAAGTCCACATTTAGGTGAGATCTAAATCCAAGGCTAAGGCCACAATAAATCTTAACATTACTGAGACCTACAAACCACAGCCCCTTTGCTGCTGGAAGTCACAATCCAGCATTCTTTCAATAAAAAGTTGTTTAGGAATATGACTGAGCTTTCATTAGGTCTCGGAGATTTACAGTTCTGAGGGGCAGATTTTAATTGTATGTGTGTCAATCATAAACCCATCCAATTGTCATGGAAACACACAACCATGAGGAGCCAAATGATTAACTTGGCAGCTGAAACAAAAGTTTTATTGCTGCAATTGACTGAAACTCTCTGGTTTGCATATATTAAACTGAATGGAATTACAGTAATAGCCGTGCTGCTGGACACAGTGCTCTGTCAAGACTTTCAATGGATTTGGTACTTAAATTCTTTGTAGAAAACATTCACTATTCTGATTGTATTTAAACTAGAGATATCAGGGGAATGCTTGGTCCGTAATATCCGTAATGACATAATCAGGCAAAAGGAAATTATTTAGACTGACTGTGAGCTCAGTTTCAGGAGCTGGCTGTTGAAACGAGTAGATCTAATTAATTATATTAATTTACATGCATATGTAACCTGGATACAATTAGAGACACCACAAACAGAGAACTCTAGCATTTCTTTTTACATCTTCATTTCTCAGCTGCACCCAACTCCGCACTTGTGAAACACTAAGAAGAGGAATTTGAAGAATGTGCAGTAACATTTAGACATGTCTAAAGGGTAGCATTTGCCCCTCTCCCAAAATGTTAAAGAAAGGAGAAAGAAAACTGTATCATAGAGAAAACTTTGGTGGGGCCAGACAGCATCTCCACATTCCAGCTTTATGGGACTGAACGCAGGAGTCACATCAGCCGCTTTTAATCCCCTTCTGAAATCAGTCAGCCACACCAGAAGCAAAACAACCAAGTGATCGGACATCTTGTAACATTCCAAACTGACAATTCTGAAAATTAACGCACAGTCCTCTGCATAACCTGCATTGGCTACTGTCAGCAAAGACAACTCTGAAGTTTCAAATCCCTAAGAAAACTCAAAGTACTGTCTGATGTAAAAAAAAAAAAAAAAAAAAAAAAAGACGCTGAAAATGCAGAAAGTAGAATGAATTTTATCATTCCATTCATAAGCAGCTTAATGAAACACCACCATTAACATCATAATGCAAATATTTTATATTTATAGAGAACATTTTACATTTATAGAGATTTTCAACTTGAAACTTGAATGTATTTTCCAAGGGAAGTAATGTTAGCACCAGTAATTGCTACCTGAGACACACTATGATGT
The DNA here is from genome assembly GCF_015227805.2 of Hirundo rustica. Classification (NCBI taxonomy): domain Eukaryota; kingdom Metazoa; phylum Chordata; class Aves; order Passeriformes; family Hirundinidae; genus Hirundo; species Hirundo rustica. Next base: position 7,243,282 of record NC_053466.1, on the reverse strand, counting down.
ATCCAAGGAAAATGTACAGCAAAACCTGGGATTAAAAGGAATTTTTTACTTTCGTAACCCTATTCCGATTCTTTGATCACGATGCTGACTCCTGAGAATGGAGAAGCTCAAAAGGAACCAAAAAATTCCATTTATCCAAACCTGTAGATAACAGTACACATTTCCACATGCAGTTATGATTTCCTGCACACAAGAACTGGTGTGTTCAAACACCTTTTGAAATAACTTTCAGAGTACTTGTGAAAATTTATTAACTTTAGTGCTCATTAGCTGTAGTCTGGATGCATTTGAGTGCCCAGAGCCTGCAGTGGTGCCTGAGCAGCCAAGCTGCAGCTGGAGGTTTTAACTTCTGCATTTCCATCATAACTATGGCAGATAAACACACAGGTTCACACACATTAATGGGCACACTCCAAATACAAGAGTGCTGCTGAAATCTTACATCGTTTTATGAGAGGAACAGATTTTCTTCATGTAGTTTCTATGTAACTTTAAAAGCAAGTGTTTCACTTCACTGTACAAAGTATTCTTTTTAATTTATAGAAACTCCAATGATTTTTTTCTTATTACAGAAATGTAAAAGATCAGGTCAGAGCATTTGCTGTAAAATTAGGCACCTTGAATTAGCTATAAAAGACTTAGACTGCAGAAAGTCCTCAGGCTTACTCTGGGAAACCGGGAGTAAAAGAAAAGGATGAAGAATTTAGTTAATGGAAAAATCTAACACAGCCACATGTAATTACACTAACTACTTTATCCAGGACAGAAACAGGGATGGATAGGATTGTGGGCATTGGTTTGGGATGGGTGAGTAGTGCTCCTCCAGCTTCTCTTGGTTTGAGGTTTGGCTGGCTTTTTTTAAATGGTGTCAGCTCAGTTTCCTTCCTACCTAGGAAACACAGGGAGGCAATAATAGGGCAACTGGGTGAACAAGAGTCTGCTGCGCTGCTCCCTGCAAGGCAGGCACATTACTCCCCATCTGGGAGGGGCCACCAGTCCTTCAGGCCACAACCTACAGAAAGTCTCAAAAAAAATTGACCCCTTCCATGTGTGTGTGTCCACCGTGCCCACAAAGGTTGGATGGGAACAGCAGCAGTGATGGACAACTACCCATGTCCATCAACAATGCAGCTACTGAAGGAATATCAGATACAGCCCAATTTGGGAGAACACTGCAGTAAAAGAAAAGCAACCAAGACTGTCAAGCTGTATTTTGAAAACTACTGCTAAACAGAAAAAAATGAAACCAATTTCAGGGGTACAGAAATACTTCTCCAGGTTTTAGAGAAAAAAATCCCCAAGTGAGTATTTGTTCATGTTATGCTTCCATTTCATTAAAGACTTAGCGATTACATCGAATTACCTTATCTGGGTGCTGTGCTCATCTCGAATTGTATCTAGTACCTAGTAACCCAGTCATAGCCCTGAAATTTTATTCCCTTGCCATAGGTCTAAGTTCTTACGTTTATTGTAAAATTGCATAACCTTCACATTATTCTTTCTCAGTGTTAAACTGCTCTTCTGAGTCCAATCAGGAAAAATCAGATCATTTAAAAAATCTTCTTTAACCAGAAACACAAGAACAAAGCTAGAACTGTCACTCTACGTGCTGTGTTTTCAATTCAGATTATTGTATCAATTTATTCAGGATCACTCACCATCAGCTGCTCCTGGACTTAAACTTCTCCACCCTTTACTAACACACAGACTGCCTAGGACAACAGGTACTAGGGAAGATTACACAGAGAACTATTCCCCTTTGTACATCAAATTCATAAATAAATGTATAGGCTGTGTCAAAATTTCCTTTGAAGAACAAAGCTGCGACAGCTAAGATGTTCTATTAAATAATGAAGAAGGAATGGATGCAGCACTGTACCCTGCACTCACACCATTAGCCCCTATGGAGCTGGCAGAACTGGCCATGAGCCCTACACTGCCCTGAAGGCACGGTTTGGGGGTGTGAAATTTCATACCACAATATCTAAAAATATGTAGAAGCTGAAACAAATTCAACATCAGCACAAGTCTACTGAAGTAGACTGGCCTTAAATATTTCAGCTATTCCAGGACTGTGGACTCCTACCCCTAACAGTGCTGAGGAAAAGCACGGAGATGAACTTAGGGTAGAGCTTTGCAGGGTAGAGTTACAACCAGAAGGAATGTGGGCTGCCATCCTGGATAAGGAATCCAGGTGCTCTAATACAGCAGGAGCATCCACAGCACAGCATGAGTAGCACAGACCTGCACAGGAAGAGCTCTCTGAACTCCTAGTAACACGGTGCAGAGTGGTTTGCTCTTAGATCTCTGAACCTGGAATCTTTCAGACAAGAGATCTCTTTCTCCTACATTTTACTGTGAGGTAATCTAAAATTACTTTTTATTTTTGGTTATTTTTTAATAGCTAAGACACTCATATTTACAGTATTTTGGACTTCTGCTGGGTCTCCTAAAGCTGTCTGTTTTGTCTGCAATCAGCTTCTGATATTCTGGGTGGTCTTCAGGACAATGGGGGCAATTGGTGCACTGCACCTGTTTTTTCAATACATGTAATAATTTATGTCCATCTTTGGTATTGTTCAAGATACAGTGGCCCAAAAATGTAAAAACTGTGTTTGAGAACTTCTGTTGCATTTCTGCTTGTCATTTAAAACTTTCCTTGCTATTTATTCTGACTCTAAAATTTGGGTACTTGAGAAATTTCATGCAACAGTCCTTGCAAAATCTGGTTTGATAGACAGTACTTTGAAGATAAAACCTACCCAGATATTTTTTAACCACGAGAATTGTCTAGTAGTGAATTTCTGCTGCTACAGAAAGAAGCATCAAATGCCTAAAGCAGGATTTCACTTGTTTGGATTGTTTACTAGAGAGATTTAATTGACACACCAGCAGGTTATTTTGCTGATCTCCCTGCCTGTACTCCGGTTCTGCTCACAGATGAATCAATGATGTTGAAATCTTGTTACCTGCCTCTGTGGCTTCAAAACATCTGACTGTGCAAATTACTATTTTTATCCTTTTTCATTTGGTAGGCTAGCTGTGTTATGCCCAAAAATGTCATAAGGCGATATTATTTCCTCTTTCAGCAATTCAGTACACCTTATAATTAAGAAATATTTATTAATATTCCTGTACCTGTCAAGCCATTAACCCCACACAACACCAACGAAATTACATCTCCCTGGAACCCTGCTAAGATAAAGAAGGATCAAGATTAAAAACCTTTGTAGCTGATCTTAAGGCTTTTTTTTATGGTGGTCACTCTTCACTTTGGGCGCAAACTGCCATGAGGAACATTACCTGTAAGAGTAAGCAAACTACCTGAATGACTGGGAAAATGCCAGGGTTTTTTTTGGGCTTGTGCCTAAATTTGCTCCAGCTCTGGAGTTACCCAGAGGTGTCTGGCAGCAGCAGGTCAGGGGGAGACACTGCTGCCCTGGGTAACACATGCCCTCTCCTGGCAAATCCAAGCAACATTCTGTCTCCTCCCGAACCTCCTGTGGGATAAAATGCTTTTCAGCACTCAAAATGGTGCAAGTCTGTTTGAATCCAACTATGAATTATGGTAAATACCCAGGACCAGTACCTTTGGCTTGAGTCAGGATGAAATGCACTGGCAGAACAACCGGTGTTGGGACTAAGCAGAAAGAAGTGCCTTTGAGCTTTCTAAGATTTCTTTCAAGATTAAAGCAGACACTTTAGCAGAGATAGAAGAAAAGATTTCTTAAGAAATCTGAAAGTGCAAAGGAAATGGTAAAATATGAAACACACCTTTCAAGTGTAGCAGGAAAAATTATTTATTTCTCTACTGGTTTAACTGCTTTGCAGTATTTTAAGACTATATTTTCTTCCTTCAGGTGCAGGAGCTCTAAAGACACAACTTCTACCTACCACAGTTCCTTGAGAGATCTCACACAACCTCAAGCACAGTGTAGTCCCTCCTATTTCCCTTCTCCTGCATCCCTTCTGCACTGTCCCAAGGACACTGCCCACGTTTGCACATCTCCCCATATGGAATTACAGCAAGCAAACTTAAATGGGAAATGAATCCCATTTGAAAGCAGAGGGACGTGCTGCTCTGGGATCGGCACACAAGAACTGGTTCCTGGCAGACACTGGACACTCAGCTCACAGTGAGTGCCACTGCCAACAACAGGAATGCTTCCCTAGGTGCATCTCAAGTGTTCCAGCTTTTTCCAACCAGCACAATTCTTGTTCTCTGTTTGGTCTTTCCTCCCTTTACTTTCCACAGAGAACCAGAACTAACTCAATAGCATTTCAGTTGAAGAGTTCTTGTTCCAGACTGTTCTCTGGTTTTATACCACCCACCCTTTTACCCAAATTACTGGGGGAATTACAATCCTTTCCCCAGCTTATTTTCTCCAAGGAAAAATGAAAATAACAAAATGCTTCTTGCCTTATCTGTCCCCCATTGGTACAGAGCCCTATGGCTAAATGCTCATCAGAGCCAAAAGCCTGGGTATGATTGAACTTTAAAAAAGCTGAACACCAACTGGTTTGATTTACAGACCCAGAAGATCAAGTCAATCACAAAAGAGTAAAGTAAAATTAATTAGCCATTCAGAGCTGTCTTTAAAATGTGTCACCTGGCCTGAAAAATACAAAAAATTGTATTAAATAGATTGCGTAATTGCTTCTGCTGGGCAAAATGGCTTCAAATTCCACCTTCATAGTTGTCATGTATCCAGAACACCTCTCAATCCATCCAGACAAAGCAAAATCTAAGAAATTTTCCCCCCTATGCCACTCCACTGAGTTCTGTGGACTCGGACAAGCACTGAATATAGAACATCCCAAGCTGTACCAGCCTGATGGTATCTCTGAACTGGACTGAGTCTCTCTGGCATCTGTTTGGGAGGCACAGCATAAGGCAAGTTCATCAGTTCAAACCTCATAAAGAGATGGTGCAGATGCACTTCAGAGCAGATACTGCAGACTTTATTTTCCATTTGAGAACTTTGCATCTTTTAGGTAATGCACATACATAAATTGAGAACATCAGCGTAACAGCTTAAAAGATGCAGTCTGGGATATTTTAAGCTTCATAAGAGTTTGCAGTTTTATGACAGCATTAAAATGCTCTTTGACTCAGCTGCAGGTTAACACACAGCGCCCCATTTTCATTTGTGTGATAGCTGGATATTAAGTTCACGTGGCACGTGCAGCAGAAGGGAAGCAGCCAAGGATGAATAACCACTGGCAGCCACCACGCAGAGCTGCACGCCTGGCAGGTCTCCCATCAGCGGAGTCGCTCGGGGAGGGTCGGCTGTCAGTCCTGCCACAGGTACCCAGCTCTCAGCCACCCACACAAGTCCCTACATCACAAACAACAAAACTAAATTGTCTCAGAATTCCTGTCATTCAATATTGTAATTGTATTTCTGTGGCTTAGATTGTGGTAACTGGGAATGAAGCAAGCAGGAAGTGAAGGCTAATTGTGAAAGGTTGAACTCCCTTTTACACCAAGATAATTTTGTTATGAATAAGGGACCTAGAAAAGAAGGACAGCCAGTGACAGAATAAAAACTTCATCAATTGCTGAGGTTATTTAGTCTGTCAGTACTGAAAGATTTGAAAGCTTCTAATTTAGTTCTTCACAAAAGAAGCTCCCTGCTGTTAACAATTTCACAAAGAATTTTCAGCATTCAACTTCAAATCGGAATCAGTACTGTAGCCTAATACTTCTCTCTTAGGTACTAAGTCAAAGCTCAAATTCTGGGCAGAAAGCATTACCAGCTATTTACAGTTTAGGCAATTTCTTTGTATAGATAGTAAACTGACCCACATATCTCAAGCCAGCAACTGAAGTCCGATTACAGAAATATCTTAAATATTAGTTTATGTACTCAGTGGAGTTCTGCTCCAAACAGTATCTACATCAATCTAAATAAAGTATCCAATACACAGATATTATTTTAGGTGCCTTTTGCTTCTGTTTTAGTAGGTGTAATGAGAACAGTGGTCACAATGATATTTAAACAGGAAAAAGTACAGCTTGGTTTCTCCAGTGACACCGAGTGCAATCAATCTGCTAACACCTGACACCCAGTAAGCTCACACTATCCATAAAAAGTATTATTATGTGTATGTGTTAGAAACATCCATATTCTTGGCTCCTTTTTCTCCTGTAAAGCAGGAGAGTGGAATCGCTCTCCTGAGACTCATAAACAGATTTTGATTTCATCCAGGAAAACTTTCATCTTTCTCTTTGCAACAAATAAAGTTTCCCCACCTCAACTTCTTTGCAGCTTCAATGAACCAGTATGATCCATGGCTTTCTGAACAGTGTAGCAAGTTCACATCACAAGACACAAAACACTCCAACTCCACAGCAAGTAAGATTTTCTGAGACCTGTTTACAGCTTGTAAGACAAAAGAAATTAAGATACATTTATAGTAAACAAGCATAGCCTTCCCTTCTTTCTTATGGGTTTCTTAAAGGATACTTTATTTCCCTCCATACATCCTAACCTTATGTATAATAGCAGTTTCCCAAGCCCTGACTCAAAGAGAATAACTTCTGCTGGCCAAAGAAATCAGCCCTGCCTATGGTCTGGGAGCTTTGCCAAGGAAAAACAAGCTCCATGGTAAAGGTCATTAGGAATGAGAGAGATTCTTTACGCTGTGCTGAGTACAGACACTAATCCACTTCTTTTGGTAGGAAGTGTGCAGGTAGGGGATGAGCAAACAGGAGTTCCAGACCCTTCCACTCCTGCTTTTCTAAGTATAATCAGGGAGCCATCCATTTTGACCTGCTTTCCTTTTGGTTTTGATGTCATGCGCTACAAACCCTAGCATTATGCTTACTAGGACAAATCTATTGTCCTGTGCTAGAAATCCTCTCTAATAGTGTGGGGGATGCTGGCAGTAAGGGCAGTAAGTCAGCTGGCTGCTGTTATCATCAATCAAGCATGAAGGCTCTGCTATTCTGCAGCCCAAATTCTTTATCTAACTGATTAGTCATACAGGCCAACTGTATTACAGTATTGCTTCCCAACTCCCATCACAGAACTCCTCCATTTGGAGTTATTAAAAACCCAGCTGATGAGGCCAGTGTTGCATGACAGAGGAAAGGGAGGAAGCATGGCAGCAGAGGACAGAGGAAGAGACACAATCCCCTTATCCCTACAGATCTTCATGCCAAAAGGAAGTGAGTGAAAGCTTGAAAATCAATTCAAAAGTAAATAAAGCACAAGAGGCCAGCAAGGCAAGCACCAGAAAGCTATTTTAAGCTTCAGAGAGAATTAAACATACAAAGAAATTAAGCATAGCAAGGAAACAATCATACTGCAGAACTAGCATTTCTTTTCCTGTTTTTTAGACAACTAAGAAAGGCATTTCAGAAGAGTATCAGTAACATAATTAAGTTGCATTTGCTTTTTGCTGTGCTCGGGGAGGTTTTCTATTTCAATAGCCCTCATAAGAGAAAGAAATGGACCCCTTAAAAAACATTCCCTTGTTATTTTCTCTTTCACATTCTGTACTGTTCCCCATAGAGACCTTATGTCAAAGGTGGCCTCTTTTGACTTTGCAGGAAAGTAACTACTCAGCTATTTCTCCCATCCAAGAAAAAGAAAAACACCTTGCCCAAGAATCCCCTTTCAGGACTGTAATCTATTTCACTTTTCTCAAACACCCCTACACATGTCCACACGCCTGCTTGCCAGGAAAGCATTAATTCAGGGATTTGACATGAAGCTATCATATTTTAGCCCCAAGTCACTTTTTTCTGCTTCTTTGACCTATACAAACCTACTTTATATGCTCATGCAGTTTGTCCTGCATTTTTCTTTTTCTGCTGGAAGTCACACTTGGTTACAAAAACCTTTGCACGTAACTAATTCCAATTATATCACAGCCAACAACTTAATCTAAAAGGATAAGCATTTAGCATAATGATCTCCACACTGTACATCAGACAACCACTACAATAAGATGCTTTACCCATAAATGTCTATCTTTGGATGAATGTCTTTCACCTTACGGTTTTGCCAAGCAAAATTTTTTTGATTTAGAAAATTGTCTTAAAAGCTGAGTTACCAGTGCAGAGATGTCTTTATGTTTCCCCTTTTTTCCAGCACCCAGCACCACTCCCCTGTTTTAGAGTTTCACATACTCTGGAAGTCCATGTCACTGGTCCATAAACAGCGGTACCCTAAGTGACTCTCACACAGCTTCTGTCTCCAATGTAGCATAGAGAGAGCCAGATATTATACACTACACCATGTCTCTCTTCTGCTGTTTAAAATATTCCATTCTCACCATACCTGCTGGTTTCAATATTCAGAAGTTAAAGCACTGCTGAGCAGGCACCCAGTGGGATTTCAGAGCAGAATGTAAAGAGGAATTACTTGGAAAAAAATAATCCTGCAATGATGGAGTCCTGCAGATAGAAAGAAGTGCTCCATTTGCAAAGCCCTCTCCCACCAAATGCTGGGGATATGAGAGAAACAAGAAAAAACACAGATGTGCCTTCCCTGCCATGCTCATCATATGAACTGACAAAATACACCTTCACAGAGCTGCCTGCAGTATGTGCCAGATAAATAAAAAGTAATCTAAGTACAATCACAATGCAAGACAAATAAAACAAGGAGGTTGTGTATGTGGATATTCTCTAGCAGATTGCTCTGCTGTCCTCTATCAGACACTGATACGTATAAAGACAACTGCGAAACAGAAAGAGGAATATTTTGTATTTTATATTCTTTCTAACAGAAGCTGACTTTTAAAAATTTAGTATGCATCCACAGAGACTTAACCACAGCTAGATTCTTCTCTAGTGAGTTTCCTGGGAAAGGACTGACTTAATTTTCCTCATTTGTACTGTGCCAAGCACAGTATGGTCTTAGTCCCAATTGGGGCCTGCAGGCACTGTCACAACAGTCACCAAACAAGCAGGGTGATGTGCTTCATGCAAAATTCCTCGGTTTTAGTAGGCAGCTTGAAAAATGTGAGGATAAAGCACCACACCAGTGGTAAACATGCCTTGACTGTACTTTTAAAATAAAGCTGCTTACTCCTGGTTTTTATTGCTTATTCCTCGATTTTCTCTCTTGCCTCTGTTACTACCTCTACCTGGGGAGACAGTTTACATTTATTATTTGTTCCAAGAGATGCTTAGCTTTCCCTAAGAACAGCATTAAAGGAGAACTATGTACAGCAGTGGGACAAAGGGTTAAATGACTTTTTTTTTTTTTTGCCACCATTGCTGAATAAAGAGGCTGAAACATTTATTTTTCAGCCACTAATAACAGGATAAGTGTCAGACGCAACTCAGAAAAGTTCTACTAGAGCTCTGCAGCTTAAATGTTAAATTTATTCATATTTGATTCCACCCTCAGAAAGCCAGTTCTCTTCTTTCATTGTTTATATTAGATATAGTGAGTCATGGAAATAAAGTGACATGAAACCACATTTACGCTAAAGAAATCATCCCACATCTTTTCAGATTCTCTTTGCTGCTATTTCCGTACCATGCCTCCTATTGAGTCTGTGAGATTGATTACCCAAGCAAGGGCTAAGCATTTATTCTTGACTTCAGTTATTTAGCTGCTCACATTCTCATCTTAGCAGGCCAATTTAGAGGAAACAGATGCATTATCCATCAGATCCAGCATCTGAACGAGCATATACAGGACTGTCTATCTGACCTGTGCCTTACAAACAACAGAGTGACAGTAACGCTAAGCAAAGATAATGATCTGAAAGTATCATTAGCTGCCTTTGCTGTGTGTGAGAGAGCTGTGGTACCTACAAGAGATGGCTCTCCCTGCACAGAACAGGGCATGGGCAATCAAATGCCTGACTTAAGCACCTCTGACACTATGAATGCAGTCCAGCACATCCTCCTAAAACTGAACTGGTGTATTTAAGGTTGTAGGTTGGCCACAGACTGTCAGAAAGCACATACCCTCTAAGAGTGGACACATTCTATAGCCCTCAGCCTGCTCAATTTGCAATGAGAAGAGCCCCAACTCACACCCACAGGAACGATCCTACCAACCATTACTGTGACATTTCAAGACTGAACATATTTAAGTCAGCATTGTATGCCAGCCACACAGAGTGTGAAGGCTCAGTATGTGAAGATGGGGTTTTTCTCACTGTTTAGCTCCAGCTAAAAGGGTTACAGTTTATGGTTTATGACTGAGTGAAACCTGACAAAGATTCAAACCACTCACATATGCCTAGTCTTACAAGGATGTCATAAAAGGTTTAAAGACATTGGTTTGAAGAAGGGTTGGGCCTGATGACCTCCAAAAGTCCGTTCCAACATATACTATTCAGAGATTTTAAGACAAAACACACTCTGGTTTCTAAAGCCTTCAAAAAGGACCCACACCTTGAGGCTTTATTCCTCTGAATTTTCAGGAGGTCAAATGCTGACAGAAATTGGGGATTAGCAATTCCTTTGAAGTCAATGGACATTACAGCCCCTCACCCCTTCAGTAGGTTTTGGTTTAAAGATTTCAGTGTGGCTACTATCATGAAGACAGGGTTTGGTGTAAAAACTCTGGTGTAACTTCTTAGACTCTCTCCCTCCCACCCCAGCATACATTCACACACAGTCTCCATCCCACATCAGACATGCAATTCTTCCCCCTACTGATCTGCTTGCAAACACCTCCTTTTACAACTACCCAGTGGAATCAGAGCACAGGAACAGGAGAGGCACTCCTAAAGGCTGACTCCAGGTTTTAAACCACCTACAAAGCCAAGTTACTAATCATGGGATAATCTCAAAGCTATGTATCTTCATGGAAAGGAGCTGGTGCACTCCTAATTACAGCTTTAACAGGAGGCTGGGAACACTTTTACTCAGAACTAGCACAAATGCTGATCTCTTTAAATGCAGCAGACAGGAAGAGCTCCCCCTGCTTTCCAATATACAGCATGTGCTGTTGTGAAGCTTTACTTTAAAGCCAGACATGTAAAGGAAAAATGAGATTAACAAGCAGTTTCAGCATTGTTAATTCCATGCCCAGGCTGCATAAAGCCTATCATTCCAAATTAACTTACCTTTCTGCAAGAGTGACAGTGAACACAGTGCATCATGCTGGAAGTGTTCTGCCTGTACTTTTAACTGGCAGGCCAACATATAATTAAATGAAATCTGTTTACAAGTCTCAAAGTATTTTCAAAGTATTGCTGCAATTCAGTGCTCAAATAACACATTCTAGTTTCACTTCCACTGCCACCCTTTCATTTTTGAATGGAAATTCCATCCAGAATGAATCCTGCTCCACGCTGGCCAAAGCACAATCCCCTCACGGCTACTGCTGCCTGTAGCAACAAGGGATGGAGATCAAGACCGACAGAGAGATGGGAGATGACTACTCAAAATAATTCCAGCATTAAGAGGCAACAAGGGATCTTCTCTCTCTCTGTCTGGACTCGTTAGGACCGACATCACTGAGACAAAGGATATGTTGCCAACTTCTCAGACAAACTGCATCAAAGATGCTGCTGCTGTGGAAACTCCACAGGCTCTCACTTACGGGTTGTTGATTTGCTCAGAAGAGCAATTTATGTGGAAGTGTGAGCAGGCTTGCATTTCAGGAGAAGCTGGGGATTCTTAAAAGGCTCCCTCTTATTTCTTTGAAAACCTTTGTTCTTTGCTTGTTACAGACCACCTAAAAGAACAACTTAATTCATTAGTTATAATTGTTCTGTTGTGACTCAAGAAATAAAATTTGAAAATAAATCAAAGTGTTCCATTTTGCAGCTGCTTCTGTCAGTATTACAGGCTAAACAGAAAAAATACTTCATAGGTTCCTGCAGCTAAATTCTTCTGAATCACAGAGGAACAACTTACTTTATATCAGATGGTGCAAACTTTTATTTGTGGCACTGTTAGCGATTGCCTTCATAGCTTCATTTTTATTCCTATTCCTTAAGTTCTCTCATTTATAAAACCAGAGCACCACCCTTAGAGGTCTAGCTCAGCTATGTAAAAGCTTTACTCTGACTTCTATTGAGGCTAATTATTTTTCAAAATATGGTACTTACTATTGTCCTGAAAGTATGAACAGTAAGTAAGCCATGACACTCTGTGTATGCACCAGACCCCAAATGTAATTTGCTCCTGAGACTGCTACAAAATCAAAGTCTTCTGACCATCCTGTGAAATGGTAATGTGCATAGAATCCCAGAATGTGAGGACTTGGAAGGGACACAAGAAGATCAGCAGGTTTGATTTACTGATTTAATAATAATGCAGCCAATGGACAAACAAAATGTTTCTGTTTGTGTTGTTTCCAGGAAAGGCAACACAGGAAGTAATTACCAAGGATCTCATTAGTCATGTTTAGCTACAGTCCTCCAGATATAGCTCTAAACAATAATCGTCAGAGAGAGAAAATAACCATTTTCTTTGATCATTATGCATCAGTGAGGGAAAATCCTATATAGCTACATCAAGTTCTAGAACAGGTTTTCAAAGCCCTTTTTTTGAATTCATAAAGATAATGCCAAAAAAACTCCCAAACCTAAAACCAGTAAAACAACACAGTATGGATCTGGGAAAAATGTCAAGTGCTTTCTTTGTATTTTCAGTGCATAATTAATGCTATGCAGAACTTCCTCCGCAGCTGGGATAAACTATGACATCTCTGAAGAGATAATAATGGGAAATGAGGTTTTAATAAGTCTGTTTAAGAAGCATTGTAATGAAACAAGAAAATTTAAAGGTTAAAGGTTGAACTTTACTCTTAACTCTGGTGTAAAATGAAGACGTTTGCTCTTGCTGTTCATTTCACCTTCCAGGGCATGAAAGGTGAAGGCTGAACGTGTATTGCTCTTGTTTTGATTTGGCTGTAGGTTGATGCCACGGATGCACCTACCCACAGGTGTAAGTAACACTGGGTCACTGAGCTCCCGTATCAATCCATCCTCCCTCCATGGATGGGAACTGCTCTAACAGCACCTCACTGCACAATGTCCCCTTCACTATTTCACAACCTCCCGTCAGCGCTGGAGTGACTTCAGGCTTCCAGGCAGTTCTTTAATCCTCCCAAACACAACCACTTCCATTTCCATTTGCCTGTTTCAGCCCTACACAAACAGGGGGATTTACAGTCTGTCCCATCCTGACCAGTAGATAAAGCAACATGAACAGGGTTTTGGTATACCACAATACAGATGTAATTTCCAGCATTAACAGTGTTAGTTATTCCACAACACTTGTGCTTGAGTGTACATTAGCAACAGCATTTTCTTGTCTGATTTGTTCTTTTCCAGTTTTATAATTTTCTATTAAAATTGGATTTTCTTTTGGACATTCATAAAGTTGTGATGTTGCAGGACAAGTGCAACAGCAGTATGTCAAATGGAGGTGATATTCCTTTTTAAATTACCCCAGAGGAAAGTGAGTAAGCCCAACAGAGATCCCATGAGATCTGAATGACCAGTAGACTCAGTCAAGAAGATCAGTTCTGCAATCTATGGGAGAGATCAATTCATCAGGAAAATACGTGGCATTTCTAAGCCAAAGCAATCCTGTGAGAGCCCTTTCAACCATTTGCCTCTAAGACTGTAGAATCTCATGAAACTCATGAGGAATGAAAGTAAGCACACCTACAGAGTGTGCACATGACAACAGGAGGAAGCAGCCAATTAGCATATTGGTGCAGTGATCTCAATTACAGTTAAGTCTGCAGAGGCTATAAAGGATGCTCCATCATGTCCTTAATGACTTACGGGGATAGGAAGAAGGCAGCTTGGTGAAACTCCTGAGAGGCAAGAGCTGGGATGTACTGAGGCTATACAAAAACACAAGGGAAATGGCAATCACACCTTGCTTCAAAAGCCTGCTTCTCAGCAGAAGAGACTCCCTCTGACCTCCTTTTCTCTCTCCTCAGCACTCCTGAATGTCCTACAGCTTTTTAATCCCTTGGGAGCCCTGTGTCACACAGCTCCCTCTACTATCCCTAAGGCAGATGGTATTCCCTTCACACACTCATCAAAACCATGTCAGCAGGGAAAGGCTTCTGAGGGACAAGCAGCACTTTCCAGCTTTTCTTGGAGCTAGCAACCGACTGTGCAGCAAGAATATACTCTTCTCATTAAAAGAAAAACTCTGGTACTGATCTAACTGGGTTTTGCTCTGTTCCTTGGTGTATCATTATTGCTGGACACAGGCAACTATTTCAAACAGGCATAAAAACAATTATGTGCTTGCTATGCAAGTCTCAGAAACATCTATTGCTATCATTTTTTTTCACACCTCAGCTTTTATTGTTACAAGGCGCCAAGTTAGAGGAAGGGAAAAAAAGAGAAAAAATCAGTAAGAATCACTGAAAGTGTACTACAGCCACATGAAGTACCAGATTTCACTGACAGCAGTGTCACACCAATCAAATAACAAACCACTGCCTATTAAATCCAATCTGTAGTCAACACAATGGTCACTGTTTGGCTTACACTTAATTCTGTGAAATCACTCATATTTATGTGTGAGCTTCAGAGTAAGTATTTGACCCAAAACACAGTGAAGGGACCTGGGCACACAGGTAGAACTATACAATTAGTATCAGTGAATCACCAGGTACTTGAAAAGAGAGAACTATGGCCAAAAGTGGAAAATAAAGACCACAGATTTGTAGGGATTATTTTATTCTTGCTAAACTCACTCCACTTTTCAGTAGATCTGCTACAACTTCCCCCAAGTTCTGGATCTTCAATCCAAAATATCACTGTGGAACCCCTACAACTCTCCAAGCAGTATGAAACACTTACTGCCCAGTCACTAATTCTAATTGCAACCGACCTGCTCATGCAAACACTAACACATGCAACTGCCAGATGCAAAAACATCTTTCATCCATCACATTCCAACACTGAGGCACCAGGACAATATGAAGAATTACAATTGCATTTCTAGGCTACAATCAGTGACAATGAAAGCATCGGCATAATATTCCAATATGTTACGCCCACAAGAATGATCCTGCAGTTGTGAGGGGCAAAGTAGACAACTGATGTACATGTAGGAGTGAAGGAGTCAAGTACAGGTTGATGAGAGTGATAAAAAACCAGAGACTTGTGTTTCCATTTTTAGTAAGACACTGGCGTGAAATTCTAATCAAAAGCTTTGAACTTTATCACCTTCAAATTTTTTCCTCTCTTAAAACCCAGGCTCACATTTACCACTGAGATACTAACACAGAGCAGTTCCAAACACAGAGCTAGGGTAAGGATCCCTTGCATTCTCTCTGCTCTCACATCAGTGTTTTCTGGAGGGCAGCCTCTGCCCATCCTCAAGCCACCTGGAAGCCGCACCAGCGTAACTATGTGAGGCACTGTGCCACACTAAACTTGCCTGCAGACATTCCAGCCGGGAAGCAGTGCCACCCAGCTGGCTCTGCCATAAACCAACACAAGGTGCCAGAGGAAGGCAGCGCAGCAAGCACTGCGCTTCTAATGTTACAGATTATCACCATGCACAGAACAAGCTACAAATAAAAGCCATGGTAATTTTGACTCCCATGCTTGTTTCAGTAGAACATCAGGATCTGACTAATTTCAAGCTCTACTGGAAATGCAGGAAAACCACAAGCCTTTCTGACAAGCACAACAAAGCAGAGGCTTGGCCCTCCAGAGTGGTTCTGAATATGCATGTTCCAAGGGACTCTGCATGGACATAAGGGGTTAACACATGGGGGACCCTTCTCAAAAATTATGTCCAAAATGGCATGGAGGAAAAGTTTGAAAGTTAAAATATAATGGGAAGTAAGATAACTTCAGTGAATGATAATGTTCTTAAACTTAGAAGATTATTTTCACTCCAGAGGATCCAAATACGAACAACTTGTGATCTACAAAAAGCAAGAATGTAGATACTGTCCTGTTAAGTGACTGCAGCAAAGTTAACACTTCAGGCAGAATAACCTGATCCGGAGATGAAGCAAGGATACAGATTTCCATTACTGATACCAGCATCTGTCTATACAAAAACTGTCACTGACAGGATCAGGAAGACAAGTGAATAAGAGATTTTCCACCCCTGCAAAAGACTCAGGGATACTGGCAGAGAAGCTCTGTGAGGATTATTTGCAGAATTCATGTCTGTCTCTCGTTTCAACACTGTAACTTTAAAATCAACCTGGGACTCTTTATGCACTTCTGCATAAAAAAGAGGAAGAGAATGACACTGGAAAGATAAGTATGCATTTTTAAATTGAGAACTGGCTGTAGCTGTTAGTACAGTACACCTCTGTCCATTTATCTACTTTCTAACTACAGTATTCAACCACTTAAAGAGCAGGTAAGCACCTTTTTTTTGGTATTGAAATGAGTATATGACCAAGTGAAATAATTCTTATGTCTCTATATGAGTAAGAGCTGCAAATTTACCCTGTACCAGAAAAGTAACAACTCATTCTGTGAAATAGCTTCTTCTAAATGCAAGTGAGGGATAAGGTAATAATCAGCAACTCATATGAAATGCAAGCTATCTTACAGCCAGTGAACCTTCAGCAGACTTTGAAAGAGAAGATATGTCAAGCCTAGCACCCCAAACAAATCCCAGCACAGATAATTATATAGCAACAATGTCACACACTCCAAGCAAGTCAACCCCCAATGACTGCCAGTGGGTGCTGAACTTTAATCTCCACCATCAAAGCGCCAGCATTGGTTCAGCTGAGTTAAATGAGTAATTCTTTTAGCTGGAACCAGCAGCAGTCTCTTCTTTGATAGCCAGATCAGCCAAGTGAGAAATCACACAAGAGGCTTCACCAGCATGTTACACCTCCAGTAGTTCCAGCTGGAAGGAGCATCCTTGTTTCCTGTCCTAAGCTCCAGAGCAGTCCTGCTGTTCAACAGCTTCTGTGTTTCTCCCAAAGCTGCTTGCACTTCAGCTGTAAATCAACGACTGCTCTGCATACTTTATATATTACAAGGACTTTTTTTAAAAAAAGGTCAGAAGTAAAACAATTCAGGAATTGATTCAGTACCTCCTGTCAATTCCTGACAATAAAATATTGATTTGCCCAATTAATTCTTACCATGAAATTACTAGGTTCCTGCAAGGCTAGTAATGTAATGTACCAGCAGCACTCTGGTAAATTCTACACCACCTATTGGCTAGAAAGCAAAAGTAAGGTTTTAAACATATCTGCATTTTATACAGTGATTAAACTTTAATTACAATTATTTTTTACAGTAGTCATTAAAGGCTGGATTTTTATAAACCAAGAATTCTCACGTCATAGGTCTCAGCAAATTATAGAATAAGCACCTTAAATGATTATGCTTGCATGCAAATGTCCATACTATTTTTAAAGATACTGGTGTATTTAATTAGAATAGTATAATTTGAATTAATTTAAAAATGTAGTTGTTAAAGTACTTAAGATTTTCAGACAGGAATTTGTCTGTGTAACTTACTATTTTAAATTAATGTATGCACATATTTAGACACAATACAGACACTACATATTTCTCATGTTCATAAACAGTCCAGTGAGACAATCTTACACAGCAATATATTTTACTAAATGATCAGACAATCAGATATTTATGTAAAACCAAAATAAGGATATAAATCTTTAAAACCTTTGCAGGATTACTCATTTTAAACCAAATACTGCAGTCAGAAATCAAGAGAGGTGACTACCAGAAAAAATATTTTCACAGTTACCATTTATCAAAAATCTTTTCAGTCGCTAGGATTTGCATTCATTTGTTAGCTTCCCAGATTACATGCATAATTCTATTTTAGGAACTGCAGGAAAGCAACAACCAAAAATTGAGAATAAATATGGAGGTAATCCAAAGCCTTATAAAGGATGATCACTGCTCACCTTAAGATTGTCTGCCAGTAGAAATGTCCTAAGAGGTTAAATCCGTGCACCTGGCTGCAGAATCAGCAGGAGTTCCCTAAAACTGGAAACTGGGGTTACTGTTTGAGCACAAATAGAAGGCATTGAACATAGAAGTCATAAATGCAGCTCAGCCCTTTGCAGCAGAGGTCCCACACCACCAGATCTACACCTCATCTATCCACAGGTAACTGGGAACACCTTGGTCTAAGGTAAATAAAGACTGTCTAAGAGGGAAGTCCGGAGCAAGGGATCTTCCTGAAATAGGGATTTTTCTTCAAACAGTGAGTGCTAAAAATGTAACATCAATTTAATAATTATGAAACTGTCTTTACGTCCATCTCTGAAGAAGTATGCAGTATCAGCCTCCAGGACTTTTATTTTGTTAAAATCTTTTCAATCCAGTTTCTTCCTGTTCTCAAAATACCTATTGTTATCCAACAGGATCCCAACAGCCGCATATACAGCATTTTCTGAAAGTTAAGAGCTCCAGAATAAATTATTCAATACCAGAATTAGCTATTGCAGCCCAAATAGGGCACTAATCTTAACTGAGTAAAATCTGTGTAAAGAATAAGTGATCCCAAGTGGATCAGAAGTGATCCATCCCAGGCACTCAGCTTCAGCAAGTGGCCACTAAATCCACCGCTGCTACCAGAGAATTTGTCAGACATCCACAACGCAGGATTCATAAAGCATCTAAAAATGCAAATGCCCAAGTTCTGGAATTCACTAAGGTGCCCAATACAAGGGTGCCTCCAGTTCTGTATGGTTCTCAGGGTACTCAATGAGCACTGGAATAGTAATCAACATCAGCAGCTTGAACTGTACTTTTCAATCCCCAGATGTCCAGCTCATATTTTATACCCTGGCATTCCAGCGATGGTGCTGCTTTACAGGGTATTTTCCCTTCTCGTCTGACTGCTGCCTGACAAGAAGCCATTAACAGCTAATATACACCACTACGGCCTCCTTGCAATAGGTTTGCACTGAAGCTTTTGCTTCTGCAGATGAACTTCACCAACTGCCACACTCCAGGATGGCTGAAAAACTACACATAAAGCCTCAACAACCCTACAGTAAGAATCATACAGGACTCAGACCTCTGGTGGACTTTGGCTGAAATAAAGAAAATACCCAAACCCACACCCACCCATGACAAAACCAACACTACTTTTGAGTAATGTTGCCTGGCACCAGTACAGCCAGTGTAACAACTGGACCCAGGCAAGGTCAAGAACGGGTAGCAGCTTTCACAAATTAGAGGACACGCTAATTTTGTTCCCAGCAGCTCCTTACATGTTAAAAACTTGTAGCTAATAGCTGCAATCTATTGTTAGCAGTTCTTTTGCTTGTGCATTTGTTTCAGGTGTAGCACGCCAGAAAAGGAAGGTATTTGGAAGAACAGAGTTTCAGCACGTGGCTCTCACGGCCATCCCGTTCAGCAGCACCTCACCCTGCAGGACTGTACAGACACCAGAACCCACACCCAAGCACGAGAGGAAAAAGGGGAATGCAGGAGCTTTCTGAGGCAAATGCTGGTTTGGAAAACCTGCACATTCATTTTTCATCATATCGGTGCTAAATATGTACATAAATAGTATATATATGATTCTGTATAACTGCTGGAGTTAAATAAAAAAATTAGTAAAAATCTTCAAGTGCAATCAACAGCAGAGTATCACTGGCCTTATACCAAACTTATTTAGCAATTACATATAGAAATTGATGGAAAAACCTCAGCAGAGCCACAGCTCAGTAGCTATAGCAACCTGCTTTGCTTCTCAGAAGAATCAAATAAGATAACCTGCCCTAAAATAGATGCAAAATAGCTGTCACTGCACGTGTGGTTTCAGAGACAGAACACAACCATAAAAATTAATTTTTTTCAAATCACAATGCTCCCTTTTACAGAAATCAAAAAGCTACCCTACAGGCAGTGGGTGAGAACTGAGTTTAATTCCTTTACTCTCTGTGTTTTAAAAGCTAAATCATTTATCTCAGAGCTTAATTGTGCCTTTTAAGAAATTAGACTTCACTGGAAATCATTATCTGTCTCCCCCCTTCTTGTTACAATTCAAAGGCAGCATCTGTTAAAGAGCAAAAATGAACCATTTTCCCCTCATTACACAAAGAGCAAGAAGTCATCCCAAGTTCACATTACTTTAGAAGGTAATTTCTGTTCATCAGAACAATTTGGTATGTGTTCATTCCTTTGCATCCAGTTTTGCAGGCTAATTTCCTCAAATATTTAGACTTAATTTGGTTTGTAACCATTAACTACGATTACAGAAACCACGTTTCTCTAAGACAGCATTCCATGCCAGCACTGTTATAAGTATTCTCTGGGTCGTATGTTATATAGCGTGCTCATATATTCTTCATAAAGCATTACAGCAAGAAAAACAAACCCCAGCCGTTGGCAGAGCCCCACTGGGCTTCTCCCCACGTTGTGGAGTGCAGCGGTGGCTCAGGCAGGCCCCACCGCAGGAGCAGGGCAGGCAGCTCCAGGGAGGGGCTGATCCAGGCTGATGCTGCTGATGGAAGCTCCCAGGCAGCTCGTCCTGCGCTCCAGGGAAGGGCTGCTCCAGGTTGATGCTGCTCAGGGAAGAAGCTCCCAGGCACAGCCACATCCTGGGTGAGGAGCTGGAGCCACTGCCCTGCGCTGCCCCAGCGCTCCCACCCGCAGCCTGGCAGTGCCGCCGCTGCTTCCACCGCTTCCAGCCGGCCCAGTGCAACGGCAGGAGGAGAACAGCGACTGGCACAGGGCAGGGAGCACCTCTGGAGTGCAGCTGCCCTTTATGAGCCACAGCAAAGCCTTCCTGCCCCTTCCCAAGGAGCCCTTTCCCTCTGCTCCTTGGCTGGCTGCACCCTTCACAGAACCCCACCCCAGACACCACTGCTCCAGTTTGGATTAAACCTCCCTGTGCTATAATTAGGACTGCAGAAAGAGAAGGCACAGACATTAATTTTGCACTGCAAGGGACCAAGTCAAGGCAATTAACAGTAAAGTATTAATACTGCAAGCCAGTGTTTTAATATGTTGTCTCATTCACAGCAGAAGAAGGAGTTATAAACAAGTCAACTGGAAGCAAAAGTGTCAGTGGAATTTGAGTTCAACAACAAAAACCTCACAGAACAGCAAAATCAAGAGAGTTTAGAAGAACTACGATAAACAGAAGCATTCTACTGTTTAAACAAGAACTTTTAAAGTGTAAACAGTGGCTTCTTGTGATGGGCTCTTCCCTTATTCTGCTTGCGTTCACAGACAAGCAGAACAAATTCTGCAGACAAAGCTTTGTCTTGATTTAAAAGTTTGATAACCTGTCTTTACATCTGTCTTTGTAGACATTTACAGATACTTCAGCATTACGAAGAAAAAGAATTAGTAGAAGTGAGCACAGGTTACACAGAATGCTGCTCCTATTCTAGAAAGCACCTGGATACATTTTTTGTTCTTCAGAGTGTGACATTCTTTTCTATCTCCTAACAAGCATGTTTACCAGCAAGTCACCCAGAAGTCTGAGATTTCTGTGCCTTTAACAGAAATAATATAGCTCATTCCACAAATTTAATTTACTGCTCTGAATGTCAAGATTATCAGTATTCAGGTTAAAAACTAATATAAAAAAACCTCTTGATTTCTCTCTCATATGAATTTAGACTTGCTCAATCCTTGACATTCAATGCACAATCGTACAATAAGGAAATACAAAATAATATAGTGCAGATTGCTTCATCCCTTCAGAAACAAAGTTCAGAGAACAGTCAAGCACAGACTGGAAATAAACAGCATTATAATAAGCCATTTCACTCCACTGGTAAGAGTTTGGGCTTAGTTACCCAGCAGTTTGGATTCCAGTGTGCAGCTTTCCTCCTACTAAAGCAGCATCCATCATTCCAGTTCAGTGCAAGGCTTCAGGGTATTGAAGGATAATCCCCAACAGGTAGAAAAGGAGTAACGCTTCAGTTACTGTTACACTATATTCCACATATAGACTTAGCAATTTACATGCAGAAGTTCCCATCCCATCTTGAATTTTAAGAAATGCTCTCATTTGGTTCACCCAGTTTAAAGAATCGTATGACTGTTTGTTGGTCATCTGGACAGCTCATTTTATCATGCCAGACAAACCAAGAGGGATGTGAATCCATTTATCAGCGTGGAGGTAACAACGTCTAATTACTTACAACTGATGCTCTCTATGTCTGATTTTCCATATCCCAGCTATTCCTGTTGGGTCAGCTGGCTGTTAAAAACAAAAGTTTGATAGGGCAGATTGGCAGTATTGTTACAGTCAAACTGGTGGTTAATGCTAACCTTAAACTAAACAAGGGCCCTTTCAAAGTCACTGCGGTTTTTCAATTAAAGTATTAATTTATCTGGACTCAAGGTACTTACAAAATCGCCACTGTTGGCATTACAGTTGTGAAGCTAACAGAAAGCTTCTAAGAGCCTGGTCTTAACAGAGCAGCAGTTCCAACCCTTGCAAAATTCCAGTGGAAGCAAACAGATTGGGGTTTAATGCTGAATAACTCTCTGACAGCAAGGGTCCAGAAACCCCACAGTTTATAATGGACCATTATCTTCTGAGGATGCATAATTGCTATCATCTGCTGGCATCAGCCAGCGTCTCTCTTGACAGAAATCTGGTACTCTCAAAAGAGGCCTTTTCCTGCCTGGCTGTGTTGTGCCTGGAACAGAGGAGTATCTTCAAACTCCGAGGGAGTTGTGCAGCCGCTGATTTACCCTCCAGGAGTGGGAGCCATGCTCTCTGAGCACACATCCAGCAGCCTCCATCAGCACTGTTTGTGTGCTGTGCACACACTGCCCACATGTGGGAAATGCAGAGGGCTCCCGCAGAGCACCCGGCAGCAGCGAAGAAGGGGAAGCACATTTGTAAGAGCAGTGGACATATCTGGGATTTCCAGCTGTCAGGAATCCACAAACACAGAGGCAAAACACTCTTTAAGAATGACTTGCCACAAGTTTAATTAGACATTTGTTGAAAGTGAATAATGCTGACAACTGCATCATCTGAGCATTTTCATGCAACAGTCAGCAAAAACCGTCCTATTTACGTAGTGCAAAAAGAAGGAAGAGTCCATTTTATTACCAAGGTTAATATACACTTTCTGTTATATGTAACAGTAAGACTGAGATCAAAAGATAAAGAGGTGGTATATGACTAAAAAGAGGGATTTTCTTTTTTTCCCAGGAGCTGGAGGTGGTACATGTTATCCAAGACTTACATAAGGACTTCCATGTGACTCTGTGGCTGTTGCAGAAAAACCCTGCAACCAAATCTGGTTTGAGATAACTTCAAACATTAGCTCTGTATTTGGAAATTTTCAACTACATGTCAAATAAAACAGACTTAATTTCATCAGCATTGAGTGAAGACAGGAAGCAACTTCATTTCCCACTCAGATTCTAAACTGTATCTTCAGCAGTTTTTGAAGTTCTCTTCTCTTCAGGAGAAGCATTAAGATTCAGTGACCTGCACACTGGGAAAACTGTGGGTGGGTTTCCACTTGAACACACGAATCATGTCAAAGTATTTATAATTTTACTTTCCACTTCAGTTTTCCCAGGGGCATGAGAAAAGGTGATTTTAAGACAAAACTATGCATCCACAATGCTAAATGGTTTCAGCATCTTCGACTGTAGTGATGTTTCAGCTGAAATAAAGATGCACAGATATAAATTTTGAAAGTCTTAATTTAAAGACCTTTGTGCAATCTTCAAAGACCCTTGAGTAAGAATTTTTATGGACTTCCATAAGTCATGATTTGGCTCTTCAGTCTTCTGTAAGCAGTTTTACAGGAAAAAATTTTATTATTATTATACTACAAGTCTTAGGAGCATTGGCAGAAAAAAGATTAATCTTGATCAAATATGGGTTTTTTCCATCCCTCACTTAACACCTCTCAATCAATGTCAACAGTATTGCAACTGATCTAATTTCATGCCAGTCACTCCAACTATTACCCAAAGATTTTTTCATATATACTTCCTCAAGTGGAAATGTGGGCAAGCCAGTCTTTAGGATTCTTTTAATGTCAAAAAACATATGATATCAACCATCCACACTCATGATCAATTTTAGAACCTCAATACATAGATGAGAAAAAAAACCACAAAACATTTATTCCTTATCTCCTTTCTCTTACTTCTCTTAAGTGTTGCAACAGTTGTCTTTATGAAAGCATTGGGAATCTTCAGTATTGACAAATGGCCACGGACTTGCATCTCAAAACCACTTTTGGAAAGCTTTACACTTAATGAGTTTATGACAAAATCTCAATTACATGAGTAGAACAGTCTGGATCTTTTGCAGATCCAGATATTAATGACAGGTGTACAAGACGAGTCATATTTAGATACATTTGATGCACCATATTTTTACAAGCTGGTGGAAATTTTAAGACTATTCTTCTTAAATATAGAGCATAACCAACCAAGTAAAAGAACAGTTAAATTTTTAACGTATTTTTCATATGGAGTACTTAATCTGATTGAAATCTTCACAGTTTAATGAGGAGGTTATTTTCTACAGAACTTAATCTGTTTATCAGTTAAATATGATATGGTTTATAGAAAGATCTTGTTAGAAACTTGAGAGATAACTTGGCCCTGTAATTTTACAATAATGTATTTTAACATATTCTACAGTTAAAGACAGATTATCTTTTGCTTCACGTTAAAAATAGATTTTTTTGATGTTAATCTTTCAGCTGTGCTACGGCACCAATCGTGCTGCTGACCTTGCCATTATTACAATAAAATGTCAGTCCTTGGACTTTCTCCCTGCT
Organism: Hirundo rustica; assembly: GCF_015227805.2. NCBI lineage: Eukaryota > Metazoa > Chordata > Aves > Passeriformes > Hirundinidae > Hirundo > Hirundo rustica. Next base: position 7,218,617 of record NC_053466.1, on the reverse strand, counting down.
GAGAGTCCAACTGTGTACACTGGTTTGTTCAAAACATATTGCTGAGAGGAAAAAAAACACACTTATCCCTCCACAAGATAACAGATAAATGTAATTCAGAGCAGTCACTCAATTATCTGAACAGCATTTCTTCTAGGGACACATTGTGTAGAATTAGATTTTCAGGCAATTAACATCAGGCATTGGCTATATCTCCAGAAATTCCTACAGTTTTTATCCTTACAACAGGCAAGGACTTGGCACAGTCTCCTCTCCCTGCTCAGTACAGCCTCTCTCTTAGACAAGCAGACAGATCTTCATAATAAATCAGTTTACATTGTTAAATGTATTTGTTTCATTATAATCAGACTATCATTTTTCTCATCAAAAGGAACAGTTTAAAATACTCAAATTTAGATCAAAAGACCAACTGCAAATTCTTCAATCACTTGAGGAGTATTATCTGTCTTCACAGAACTTTTCATTTTAAATGCTATTGAAAGTATTTTAAAATTGTTTGCCAAATCATTTACCCTGTTTTTATAGACAAGGAGAAGTTTTCAAGATACTGTCCAGAAATCACTGGTCTTGGGCAAGTACTCACTAACAACCGTAATTTTGAGGAATTAGTCAAGAAAATGATTCCATAGTGCAGCAGAACTAAAGAGGGCTGGGTTTAACGTGAAATCTACTGCAGCTTTGAAAAGCCTACATGTGCTAATCAAGCTCTTTCCTTAACAATACCAAAACACAGAAAGGATGTTTACACCATGCATATTGTGCTTTCTCATTTGAGTTCCTTAGAGGAAGGAATTCCTACTTTTTTAAAGACTCTGCAGTTTCTTAAAAGAAGGATAGGCTTTTATTTCTGGTTAATTTACTGAATGTGTGCTATTAGTATGTGAAAGGAAATCTTCTTTGCAAGGACTGTCCCAATAAATCTTAACAACTGAATCTGCAAATCAGTTTCTTGATGTCAACAGCTTTGTCATGTCAATAAATACAGCACTAAGCCAGCAGCAATGACTATTAGCCATCTCTGCTGTCACTTACTTGAGTATAGCTACATAACTTGCCTAAAACCATCAGGCAAGATTTACACTCAGCAGTCAAGAACAAAAAGGACCTAATGTATCACAGCTGTCATCAGGTAAATGAGGAGAATCCAGCATGTCTCGAACAAAACAACCCAACCAAAACAAAATAAACCAAAAAACAGAGAAACAATCCCTTTTGAATCACAGCAATACTAACTGTAATCTTAACATTTTTTCAATGAAGTGGCCAGCAAATGTTGGGAAAGTAACTTTGAATTCTGAATTGATGAGGTGATTTGATGAGAGCTTCCTATTTTTCTCCAAATTAATATAGTTAAACACAGCTGCTGGCTCTCAGCTGTGCTCCAACAGAGTGCTGTCATCCCACCACTGAAATCAGGCATCCCACCTCTGGCAGTACAGACCACAGTGATGTTCATGACAGGATGTGAACTGTTTCCTCTACATTATGTCAACAGGTTTTAGCAGGGAAGTGTCAAAGTCTCACACTGAAACTTAGCATCTGTTAGAATAAACTTTTGTATTTTAGTCTCATGTGGCAAACTAAGAGTTAATACTTATTCTACAAGAAAGCCCCCAAACTGAAAAATAATCCACTTTAAATAGCCTTAATCTGTCAGCAGTAGACAAAGTCAAAATTCATTTCCATCTAAAAATGTCTCTCAGATTCTCTAAGTACCATACTATGCACATAAGCTATGGTACCTGTCACATCAAGAGCTGGTATTAATATTCATGCAATTCCTTACTTTTATGTTCCACTGGTGTTGCCTTGAAGGCAGATGGATTAAAACACACAGGTATCTTGAATAAAGCCCTCTCCACAGGCAGAGGGTAGTACCACTACTTAGTACGTGGTGCTAAAGCAACATGCTACATCCTACAGAGAAGATAAAGATGCTGAGCCGATGCTGTGGATCTCATAATTTATGTGTACAAAGAAAAGCTCAGCACAATGCTTACTACTGTGATGAGTTCTTTTGAATTTGATTAAATCCTTTGGAAGAGTTAGCAGCACGCTCACTCTAAGTGCAGAGCATTACTGTAGACCCCTGGTATCATGAAATACTGGAATGGAAACATGAAAAGAATAGGGGTAAACATAGTGCGTTAAGAAAAATCTGTCTTCCCAAGACATGTATAAATGCTATAAATACATGTTTATTTCCAAAGTTGTATAATTGTATTTCTAATTCTTCAATAAATGCAGGCTTCGTAGGACTTGCGAGAGGGGTGCAAATCAAGCTTAAAAAAAGGACACTCAATAAGAATACTTAAAAGCTTTGGGCATTTGTATCTAAAAATGAAGAAAGGAGCAGGACAGGCTGCTCTTTTCTTCTTTTTATAGCACTTAAAGCAGAAAACCAACAGTGTAATAAAGTAAATTGAACTTGAATATTTTTAACCATTATAAAGCTGTACTTCAGATGGGGGAAACTTGAAACAGACTTGCAGAGAAAAGAGACCATTAAGCTGTAAAGCAGGTCTGCCTAAGGAGAGGGAAATGCCCCTCTGAAGAAACCAGAGTTTCTGAGTTCTGTCTCAAATAATTCATCTTCACATTAATGAGTGTGCCAGAAAAGATGGAGCTGCAGCAAGACACCTAAGGGACTGTTCCAGGGTACAATCAAATTTAGACTGGCTTATGAATATACAGAGAGTAAACTTCTTGTATCTACAACCCACACACACTACTGAAGAATTCCAATTATTTCATGCTTGTGCAGCTCTCTCCAGGATCTGAGCTGTGAATGTTAAGGAGAAAAAGCCCTAACTTTGACTGCCAGATGGATGGGTCATGCCTTACTGATACCCTGGATGCTCCTGACAATCTGCCTGTTCTGTCTACCTGCTCCTTAACAACTATTTCCTTCAAGTCAAATGCAGCCTGGTATTTCAGTCAGCTCTCTATTTCACAAAGGTAGCTGTCCATCTGTTCAGGCAGCTGAGTAACCTGACAGTAATACCTGCTACGGATGTGGTTTTATCGTTACTGCACCAAAGACAGAAAAGCGACAAAAGATCTTGGCTACTGCTATCAAGCCACACATCTGAGCAATGCTATTTATATTCAGAATAATAATTTGAGACTGGAGAACCAGTGTCCCATTGGTATCAGAAGAACTCAAGCATAATGTTGTTTACATTAAAAAAAAAAAAAGTGAAATAAACTTAACTTCTACTAAAGGAAGATTATTTTATTTACCATCTTTATTTTTGGTCATAAATTACCATCAATTCAGAAGTTCTGAAATATTAATTGGGTTTATTCAACATGCTAAAACATTGCTGGAAAGCAAAGCAGCACGACTGCTGCAGCTGACCGCCCATAAATCCACATAACCTGCAGCAACACCATAGTGAATTCCGCTACCAGATGGTTGTGTGTGTTTTCAGGTTAGAAGTGGCCACTTTACCTTCCCAGGATGTGAAGGCCCAGGGCAGTGAGCAGGGTCTAACCCAGAGGAGCAGAGCTCCTTATCACAACTGCTCCCTCCACACAAATCAAAGTGAAGCCCTGTCAGTACAAGCCCGAGACACGTCAGCACTGTGCAAGGATTTCACTCCAGCGCTGGCTGTCAGCCACCACGCCAGAATGGAAAACATGCTAAACCTTTGTATTCTAGTAATACCATTGTGGACTCTTCCTGGTGCACAAACATCCAACTAATTATAGCTATAGCACACAACAACAATGAAAGACGATTTACAGAGTTGTTTTATTTATCCTTAAATTCCTCAGTTTATTTGGAAAGGAAATTGGAATTGATATTGTCAGCTACATTTTCCAAAAATAGTATATTGCATCGAGTGTGTTCTGAACATTAAATGAACAATTTAAAGTACAAATGTTCAATTTACTTTTAATTAAGTCACTCTTCAGGGGCTAAAGGCTTCTTTTTAGAAATTAGGATGGTACAGATAAAATGCATACAGAAAGATTATGCTATTTATTGAGTTAAAGGTTGGAGTAACTTTTGAACATCTATTATAAAAAAAGTATGTACCTTAGAGCAATTTTTCACCATGCACTAGAATTGTGAAATGCACTGGCAAAATCAGAACACGTGTCCCATAAAAATATAATTTAAAATAAATTAATACTTCATATCCTGCCTCTTTGTGCACTAAAAGGAAGAGAAGTAGTGTCAATATTTTTACTTTGAAAGAAAAAAAGTTTGCTCCGTGTAACATGGAAATATTTTATGATGGCAATAATACACACTTAAGAAACAGCCACATGCAGTTTTAGACTGAGAAATTCAGTGAACTGGTGCCATTTCAGTGGGATAATTAATTGTGTCCCTAAATCTCATCTGTTGTTACTGGAACTAGAGTACATGCCTGGAATCAGACACATACTTTAACAAAGGAGTATTCTTACACCAGTACAAGAATATCAAACCCCAAGTGTTTACCTATACCCTATACACACCCTCCAGAGACAGGAGTGCTTCCAAAATCTCCATCTATAAACTGCCACAGAATCATAACCTAATACCTGAAATGTCTTCGTGTAACTGCTCATGTTCACACAAGCACAAATCTGAAAGCAGAACTTGTTTCTTAGACCTTACCAAGACACAAAAATATTCCCAGAAGACTCCTTGCAGCATGCTGCTGGATGCCTGCTCTGGCAAAACGTCATCTTGCTGCCACTTCCACCAGAGATTTCCCTCCCCTAACTGGGATAGACAAGCAAGCCACATCCCTCCTGCTCATTCAGTACAGCAATTCCTTTGTTCAGCTGAAGGGTCCTTACCCTACCAGCCACCCCCAGGAATCCTAATCCCAGCCCTGGGGTCACAGCAGTGCACAGCTATGCCAACAGCAAGTGCCAACAGAGGTATCTGCACTGCCCACCTGGCCCCAGCCTCGGAGCAGCCAAAGCACAGCAGCCAACCTCTGCCACCTGCTCAGGACAGACACAGGCACGCCTCAGAAGATGCAAGAATTCCCCTCGGCTCCTAAGGAGAGGGGAGGGAAGGCCTAATTGCTGATGCAAAAACACCCTGAGGCTTTGTTCCCAGCACCTTGCCCTGAGCAAGAGCAAGCCCTGCGTAGGAAGTAATTAATACCCTAAGGAGAACTGCAGCGGACTCCATCACAGTTCTGTTCTGCATTTCCCTCATTAACACCAACTTCAACTCACTTTCAGGGAGCGGATTAGTTCCAATATTCCCATGCTTGTAACAGACAAAGAACCAACAGAAAACTCCCAACCATGCCTAGCTAGACATAAAGAAGAACTGCCCAGACAAACTAACACCCAGGTCATCTAGCCAAGATGGCTTTTGAATTACAGCATTATGATGAAAGCGTTATATGAAAGCCAAACAGCAATTGTTTTATTTTAACTAAGATTCACAGAAAACAAATCAAACACTCATATTTGCATTGGATTACAGCTGCTTTAAAAACTGAGGCATGATTAGACATTTGCAATTTTATCAAATCACTAACAAATAATATGGACACTGTGCAAGGTGGGAGTTTCAAAAAAAAGGCCAAAGCCTGACCTTTACTGGCTCAAGAGGTCTTCTGAGAATTCTAAACCTCATTAAGATGAAAGGGACCCAAGAGTTTTCAATATCTTCAATATAATACATAAAATTACCACTAGATCTCAACTGTTCAATGAGACAAATGCAACAGTGCTCATGAGTTTATGTACTCATGGGCTGACACAGGGACTCCTAGGTTAGGTCTGGTCCAGAGACAGCAGATGAAAGACTAAGTCATGAACCCATAACACACTTGCACTGAAGGGAAACCACCTCCAGTGGTCTGAGTAACTTCCCCCTATAACCTGCTGCTTCAGTTTAAGCATAAAGAGCTATGTAATTACAGACTATGGCAAAGACATTTAATTTATATACTATCATATATGGATATTTTTAACCAAAGTAAGTTGCTATTACAGTAAAAATGAAAGATGAAGATATTTTCTACAAAAGCTTTTATAATACTTGGCTTCTTTTCTACTTAGCAATTTTGTTCAGGAAAGATCAACACACGAAGAAAAGTGCCTGCAATGTGTACAATAATGTGTCTTACTGAAAAAATGTTAAACTCCACTGCAGCTGTGAGCACATCCGAAGCATTTATTACATAACAAATCCCTGAGTTCTGTTACATAACAAATCCCTGAATCCCCATCACATTAGTTACGTACTGCGCATATTTTTTCCACATAACTGCGCACCTGACATCTGAAAAATCTGGCTGATCATTTTCATTTTACAGCCCTCTTTACTAAAAATTACATACTACACTTTACATTTAAAAATGCACTTCTGTTTCCTCACTCCCTATTTTTTGCTATGCCAAACTTAAATTTGCTTCCAAATCTGCTGTGTAGATTAGGTCATTTATGACATTCATATATACATGCTTGCATATATATGTGAATAGTGCATTACAGAGACAAAAATCCTAGCATAAGGTTACTCATGAATCTCCTGAAACAGTGAGCCAATTACAAACATCACATATGTAAAAATAAGCATACACACACTTCCACCATGACAGATACCTTTATAAATGACGTGTACCAGGAGGCCTGTCCTTTTCTGCTGTTTACCCAGTACCACTTAACATCTTACTATTGCTTTCTTCAGAATCTACTACTCTAATACTCAGAATCTAATACTCAAAAATATATATTTTAATGTAATTTTAAAGGCATGACCTGATCCTCAGTGTCATCTGGGATAGGAATATACACTGGTGATCTTTTAAAAGGAAGAAAAACTGCGTTTGGAAATAATATCATAAATTATGTCACAAAGTCATAATCAGAGCACCAGCTTCAATACCATCCCAGGCACCACAAAATTGGATCTCATGAATCACACTGTAGCTTACTGTGTAATTAGATCATCGTGCATCAAAATCATGTAATATAAACTTAGGCCATAACTCAAGAACTGCAGCAGGTCCCTTCGACCAGCAGGCAGGGTGACCTTCAGAACAGGGTGAGAAAATCATGAAACAGACACACAAACCAATTTCTGAAGCAGGTGGCTATAAACAAATGAAGAGAACACTGTAAATCAAAACACTGAGTTATACAAGAACACTTTATATTTAAAATATCATTAAGCTGCTTTATTTATTCAACAGGAGAAATTAGTATCTGTTTTGCTTTTCTTTCCTGTGAAATGTAATAAACATACACGTACATTCTTGAAAAAATTATAAAGCAGGTAAAGGAAAAAGCAAGGTGCTAATTATAGGTTGAGAGACTCAAGTATTTATACACAACCACAAAACTCCAGAAATTAAACCTAAGCACTGCCATCTCAGTCAAGACTGAAGAAGAGTCAAACCTGTTTGCAAAGTTATGTCCCATGTACTGTTACACTCACAGCCATGGTCTGAATAGCAGAACCTTACATCTCTCTGTTGGGGACACAGTGAGATAGAGATACATATTTATAAAACCATCCAGCTTTTAAAAGCAGCTACCACATCTGAGGGCTCCTATCAGGAAGCCACTGAGTACCTATTCTAAGTCAGTAAAAATCCTCCATTATCAATGGTCTACAGCTTATTGTATCGTGCCTGACTATTCAGAGATTGGTTCCCCCTTCTCTTCCCTTATGCACACCCAAAGAATGTAGCATGTTCAACTAAGGCATAAAATAAAGCTGAAAATGCTTACAATTCCCTGAAGGAGTAGAAAGATACAGCACAATTTGGCTGCTGTCCAATTCAGGAACAAAAGATGGGCTTGAATTAAAATACCCAATTCAAACACTATTAAACTTCAGGAAAGTTTCACTCTTATCCCCACAACTTCAGCGTAGTCAGTGGCCTTATGATTTAAACATGATTTAATTCTAAGATCTGCTTATCTGCAGACAGCTTCAAAGTAGTGGAAAATCAGTAATTTAATACTACTTTAAAAAAAGAGACTTAAAAAAATTTGCCTCTAAAGTCATTGCATAATCCACTGCTCAAAAAAAGGAAGAGAAACCACACTTCTGTTACATAATTAAAACAATACCATGAGCTAATTTCTCTGTGATTTGAGTATGACACTAGTAAAAGACCCAAGAAGCAGGCATTCAGGAACATGACAGTCTTAGCAGAGCCCTTTCCCCAGGCCTTCAGTTTATTTTTATGTAAATCGGCAAAGAAAACTAAGCCCTAAAACACACACGGGAAAAACGGCAAAGATCCAACTAAATCGGTAAAATTTACAATGCATGTAGTAGACAACTGATTACAAGTTTCAGCTGGTAGCAAATACAACAAGCAAAATAATGAAGTGACTGGATGTTAACCTTAAATTTGCACTGATTATAGGAGGTGTATTTTTCTAAATACTTCAATGGCTAAATATAAATTGTACTTCTTCAAATGAATGCCAACATTTTAGGATGTGAGGATTTTGTTCATTGTCCTCTTCTCTCTAAAGGTAATATTATAAAGCCAAGTTAACTTACAGTAGGATTGGTGCACTGCAAGATAATTTTAACACCCTCCTGTAGCTAAATTTGTTTCTTATACATGAGTCTAAATCACCAGCTCTCTGAAAGAAATGGACAGAACTGTGCATTGAAAAAGCAGAAAAAAGTGGCCTTCCAAAAAAATACCAACAGATAGCAATTTAAACTACCTAAGGCAAAATCATGCTGTACATTTACATATCATGTTATTATCAAGAAGAAAAACTTACAAATTTAAATTGGTAACACAAAGTACTAAATTTAAGAATATTAATCCACTTTTGAACAGCAGCCTTTCAGAGATTTTGATAAGGGGTGACAGGCAATTGCTGCCTAACAATAGTACAAGGGAACTACAGCTTTAGGACAGAATACAGAGGCTGTATTTTGAATTCAAACTCAGAACATATAAGCTACCCTTTGAACCCTGCCAATCTCAACACCACTGTTGTTGTATCAAATTACAACAGAAAATTATAGTAAAAATATTTTTATCATATACCACTTCCACAGACAGGGATTGCCAGTATCTATAAACTTAAATCCATAAAACCTTTAAAGTGTTATTAAAACCATCACCACTATCCCTCTTCATATTTCTCTGCTGTTTAAAAAAAAGTGTCCTTAAAGACCGCTACAGTAAAAATGAAATGCGCAATGCTGTGGGAAATCAATAGAGGAGTGAGGGGTAGAATACAGAGCTCTTGGCTCTGAACTCACTAGACCACGGCTCTGATTTCAGCAAGTTCCGCTGTGTACTCCCAGCCAGCCACTAAGCTTTAAATGCAAACCCCAAACATTTGTAGAACCCTTGGGCAGTCCTGCTCTGGCACAGCACATTCCAAGGTTCCAGGAGCAGTCTGACAATGCATTCTAGGAACAGAAATGGAACAGGATGCACACACACCGCAGGAATTAAACGGTGGGCTGAACACAGGAAAATCTGAAAGCTCACAAAGCCTGGGCAGCAGTTCGATCATGGCAAGGGGACGCCCATCAGTGTAATGACGGACACTGCCCCGCTCTGCCCCAGGATCCACACTAATACTTACACAGATATCAAGACTTATAGCCCAGCCCTCACTTCCTAAACACACCATCTCAAATATTCTCACCCATCACTCCCTGTTTGGAAGGTCCTCACACCATCAGCCTCAGCAGTTTCAGGGGCACAGGGGGCTCAGACAGAACCTGAGACTGTTCTCAGTCACTGCTAAGTCACGGTAGCCAGAAGCTGCCAGCCCCTCAAGAGTGAAGCCATGTGAACAGGCAGGTTCAGAAAGCAGATGCAAAAAAGCCCATTTTGCTCCTCAATAAATATTCTACCTTTGCAAAGTCTTTAGTTATCGCTACTCCAAAAAAAGCATTTAAAGGCTCTTAAATCAGAACTTTCATCAGATGTGCTTAATGACATAGTTGCAGTAATTCCTTTCTGAATTGCCTCTTCACCAAGATAAATTAGACTTTATCTAGTTTTAGAAGTTCTGCTGGTAACTTTGGTGACTTACCAAAGGTATGACATGTTAATTGGGTATCACACAGAAGACTTAAGTTTAAACCACCTTGAATATATAGCACTAGGTGGACATTACAATGGAAAGCCATACAGGTGGCTGCTACTTTTCTCCCAGTCTGTTACAGGATAACTACTGTTACACACTAAATATATAAAATATAAGTTCATCATAAAATCTAAGGGTCTGCTCTAATAAAGCCTTTCCTGTAAGGATTTTAGCTGACCATATGAAAGTGGCAAAGACTGCAGAAGCCATTGAAACTAGATAAAACTCTTGAAACTAGGTAAAACCTACCCTATTACAGTTTACACCAAAGTAAGTAAACTGGAATCTCAAGGTAGATACAGCTTGATTATATGGCCAGATTTAAATTAACAAATTCTATACCTCATCCCATCTTGGGCATTTGTGTTAATCCTGAAGCTCCAGCTTTCCTTTTAGGTACCATTTACACAGAACAAGGGTTTAGAAAAGAAACTGCAGTACAATGTTCAGTTACACTAGTCTGAGTTCTTCTCATTTTCCTTTGAGAATAACGAAAGAGAAAGTCCAGGACCAAACAACAAAGTTCTGTTGAGGTTTTCTGCATTTGCGGGTTTTTTTCTTCCTTTTCTAAGTAAATTTACTTTTAGAACATGTAAGAGAGATTAATGGTGCATCAGTAATAATATTTCGCTTTCCTGATTATCTTTCTTTGGACAATAGGTTGCATTACCCACAAAAAGCAGAACCTTGAAACTCAAGGCAGACATTGTATTACTGTCACTTCTTCAGAAAAATCTATACTAGCATCAGAAAAGGGCCATTGTTTTCTGAGATAGGGGAAGAGGAGAAAAGCAAGAGGAGGATTGATCAAACACCAAAAAGCATCCAAGAAAAAAGAATATTCTCTGAGAAAAAATTAACTACACACAGCTTTGGTATTGAATTGGGTTGGAGGGGGATATTGTTGTGGTTGAAAACTGAAGAGTTTCCTCAAGTTTTAGAGAAAGAAAGAATGATTATTCTCTGAAATTTGAGGATTATTTTCCCTAAGAAACTGTCAATTAGCATAACTTTGAGCCCAGCAAAACTCTTCCTGACTACCAGATGTAACTATGGCAACAAGATCCAGGAACCTACAATAAATATGATACAGTGTCAATAACCCAGACTTTTTCATGTAAATAGATAAAGCACAAGGAAGACAGAAGACCATTTCCAATGGTTTAGATTCCATTTTTAGATCTCTTCAATGCTAGGAATGTTAGCAAATTCCAGTGACTAATAAAATTAAGAGAAAACCAAAAGAAAAGAAAATAGCACATCTCTCATGGAAGAACTATTTAGAATTTAAGAAAGAACAAGACCACATTTGTGGATTTTTGCCATTAAAGCTGTGAAATTCTATAAACAGATCTAATCTCTATTAAAGTTCCATAAATAGGTTTGAAATTGTTTCAGAACACCTACTTATTTAATAAATGAGATCTTTCTAGTGGAATTAAGTCAATTTTAAAAATAAAGAGAACCGAACTTTCTTATTTGGCTACATCTCTCAGTGCATCTGTAACGTATGGTATTTTCATATATGGGAACATTAAGTCAGAGCTTTAGACAATCATATTTACAACTGTGAATCACTACTTAAACATATAATGAAGTTCTCTCCCCCATTCAGCACAGTATGGGGACTTCATGGAAAAGCAGAAGACTCTTCCTTACCCCCAGCTTAGAAATGGCTGATAGGTGGCACAACAAATATATCATCATCTGGAGGATATCTGTATCCTAGAAAATATAAAAAATAATGGCTTCCAATCACCTAAAGCCTCCCATCTCTGAAAACTAGAACAACACACTATAAGCGCAGAAGTCATGCAAAGTGTTGGCAAAAAGTTACACCCTTTACCAGGAAATACAGAATAAAGTTGTGGGATTGAACACGGGGACATGTGAGAAACATTATTTCCATGTGAGGGAAACTGGAGTGAAATGGACAGGGAGGAGAGTCTTATAGAAAAGTGAAAATGAAAGACAAAAATTCAAGGAAAAAAGGGATTGAGGACGGAATGACAACTCCTAGACAAGATGCAGACACAACACCAGGGAAATGAAGGTTCATTACAAACAGGAGAGCAGTGAGCTGAAAAGCTATAAAGTCACTGCCTACTGAAAGGATCCTAATCCCAATGCCATTTCTGCCTCCCTGTATCTCCTTCCACTTGTGCCTAGCTATGAATAGCTTACTCCCTCCTATCCTAATATAAATAGCTCGAAGCTGCAGTACTAATTCCTAGCAAGAGCTTGAGACACATGCTGGCTTGAGGCACTGAATGAAAACAAAGATGATTCCATCTCTATGTAGATGGGTCTTCAGGAGGGCAGTCCATCACTTTTTACCTTCGTGGATGGCTAGGATTTGCTAATGCCTTTCTGCATCCACTAACATACTAAAAGGAACCATTGGAGTTGTGTATTATCTCCAATTAATTGCTGCATTATTCCCTTAAGTAAAATATCCCTTTAGGGTATGAACCACTTGATGCAAGACTAAGCATGCAGAACATTGTCTTAATATCAGTCACTGGTGATGCATATTTTCAGAGACAGCATAGAAGGTACTAAAAATTATTTTAGAGCCTTATATTAGATCTGAAAAACCCTGCATTTGTTGAAATATATATAGTTTATCATTTTTACGTTTCTTGCTATTCAGTGACCTATTTTCTTACTGTGAAACAGATTAGCCATTACTGAAAGCACATTTGAACCGGCTTCTCCTCATTTGTGTTGCCTCTGCAGCCACGACATCCTGGACCAAGTCCTCATCTGATCCCAGCCTGAGGGGCTTCACCTTCACACCACACAGACACACACTGCCCTGGGAATTCAGGTGTCCTTCCCCCCCTAGTCCATAGCACTGAGCCATCCCATAGTCAGTGCTTCATACATTCTAGTCCCCAAAGATCCCACTGCACAAACAACAAACACAGACCACCCCATAAAACAGTAACACCCAAGTACAAAAAACCCCAACAGCAACACCTCCCCCCCACCACGTCTGAGCTAAAATATCCTGCTTAAAACTACTGAGAGAAAAGTTAAGTGAAGGTATTACACTATTTCATTTTATGTCCTAACTCGGGCAGTGTGAATAACTGATTTCTCGGTTTGGCAGATTGAACTGAATTTGAAATATCTCTTTCTCTTGGTCAAACCCTCTCAACATTTCATTTTGACATGACATATTCCATTTCAGACTTGTAACAAAAGCTGTGAAATGAAGGCCAGATTCACAAAAAAGAGAGGAGAAAGAGGAGCTCCCCTTGATGGAAAAGCTCTGGGGGGTTCCTCCTTCTGTGCCTGTGACTCGGAATAACAGCTAAGCCAAGGCAGCAGCTTCCTGGTGGTGACAGGAGCTCCCTTCCTTGTGCTCTTGCTGTCAAACACGAACAGCACTGAAGGAAGAGAGAGAGCTTTTTGGGTGCACTGCGTAATTAGACTAGATCCACCACAAAATTGAGCATTCAAAGTGAACCTTCTCCAGTGATGGGATCAAAGCAGAGCTATCTTCAAAACAAGCAGCAAGACAACTTTCTGAACTCAAGTTTCCTGACACACCGATCTATTCTGGAACTAACTCAAACAGAAGATGGCAAGCAAGCTGGGACATTTTAAATATCTTGGAAGAAAGCAAGAGAAAAGAAGCTGAGAGTGCCTGGGCCAGCAAACCCTGCAGTAAGCACCTGCTCTAGATGGAAGAAAGATTATTTACAGTTTCTGCGCTGAATCGGGTTTCCCACTCCCAGGGCCCTGATCAGCACATGATGGAATGAAGGGCAAAGGATGCCTCATCTTCTCTGGTTTGTAAATCTCAGTATTTTTATAGCTGAATCTGTTCAACATTTTTTGCAAATAGTTAATGCGAAAACATTCCCTGCATTCTTGTACAGTAGAAATATCCTACATATTAAGCATCATTCCTGCCCAGCATTTCACCTGAGGATGAAGTGTACATGTCCATAGGAACAAGAGCTATGAATCCAGATCCTGTGTTTTCAGACATGCTGCACTTTGCAGCAAGAAATGAAAAAGCATGAATAGTCAATTCTCATATGGAAGAGGAAGGAGGAAGCAGGATAAAACAGGAAAATGAGAACAGTAATTCAAAACTTTCTGCTTTGCCCAGATGCTAAGGCAGGTGACAGCTGCCAGGGCAGGTGAGTAACACCAGGCTAAATGAAAACATCAGTTATGATGTATTTTAAACTTGTCATAGGACTTTTGAATCCTCCCACAACTTCTTGAATCTATTTTTCTTATTAAATGACTAATCATATTAAAGAGAAGAAAGGAAAAGCACGTTTCATCAAAGGATTGCTGAATGAGTTAGAAATACCCACTGCAGTCCCTAAAAATACCTGAATGCTTATATACTCATAATCCTGAACGGAAAGAGATGTGCTCCAGACTCTTTGAGATAATAACTTTACTACTTAAATAACACTCTGTTCCTCATAAGACAAATGATTCATCCAAGGTCACAAACATTTGATGTCCCTTGACACCAGATTACACTTGGTGACAGTTCATGTGTCTAAACTTGAAGGTGAACTCTGCCTCAGAACAAGGAGCCTTACCAAGAGCCAAGACACAGATTGTCACTGACTGATGGCCTCCGGCTCCAGGAATCAGAAGCATTTTCTACATCCTTTTCTCTAAGTGCCACAAGCCCTACATCCCAACCCTGTCACCTTTCATTCAATATATGCTGCTTGTCATGAGACCTAACCTGTGTAGCACAGCACAAGTCTGTTAAAAACAAAGTATTTGAGAACTTGCAATTAATACAGATCCTTTTCCCCAGGATATATGGATATAAATAAGCTGCTCCTAATGAGGAATAACAACTGTAAAACCAAAAACTATTTCTGGGTTTTTATTCACGATGCTGAGGTTGATTACCCTATACCCTAACAGAGCTCAGACAAAGAATGTCATTTTCCTCTATACATTGCTACTCCTCCTTAATTTCTAAAGAAATTCCTTCAACCGCCTACTACATAGCTTATGAACACTGAAGATAAGTATTATCATGTTTTGCCAAATTAGATACTGAATTTATTAATAATTTACTGGAACTTTTAGCAGCATGGTTAAAAATAGCTCTCCTGCCAGATCTTAGTCCCCACCAGATGCTGTGGTAATTATCCTTAGAATCTAAATCACTATAATAAAACCAAAATAACCAGACTGGGTAGAAGCTAAAGCCAAAATTTAACCTTTGTAAGTTTTCTCCCTTTAATGCAAATCCCTGCCTGTATATTGAAGGCCACTGGAACAGAGCAAGTTAATTAGAGATGCTAGTAAAATTAAGAAGAGTATCCATGCAAAAAGTGAGGAAAAAGAGGCATCTCTAAGCCCCTCTTTCCACATGACGGATTTTAAATCACGTTCCTCACTTTCTTTATAATCCCTCCAGGTTTTTTTTTTTCCCTTCTACACTGTCCCCACCTAAATACAATCACTATGGAAAATAAGCTCATTATAGTAAACCATGGGTAAGCAACTGCAGCCAGAAATGAATCAATTGATCCAAAGCTCCATATTAGTGGCTGCCATTTGCAACATGAGGAAAACATGATGACATTCCCCACAGAGAGTGACCTACACCGAGAAGAGATACAGATCTGTCTTGAGGGGTTTATGCTACCAGATTATGATTTTTGTCATCTTCCAGCCCATCTTGCCAGGAATCTCAGCTGTAACAAATTCGTGTCAATTACTATGGTTATATTACACTAGATTATTTTCTTTCTACACTAAAATTAGTTACACAAGCAATGTGGTTGAAGGCTTTGTGATCATTAAAGAGGCAAATTTATCAGTATCTATACACTGCCTTCTCTCCAGAAGTGTTAACACAGTTACTCCCTATTTTAAGTTATTTTACTTTGCTTATATAGATGAAGCTGACAAGCAGCCTCTTTGTATTTCTTCTTATTTAATTTTGTCACAGAATCTGTATATGACTCAGCTGAAGTCAACAGAAGGACACAATTAATATGATTTTGTCTCAAGTTTGTCATAGGAGATTTACGTTGCCATAACAGAGATTTATGCACTAATAAAGCTGGAATATTATTAAACTTTCTACAGTGTATCAGTAACATGGATTACAGATGTCATCTCCTATACGGGAAAAGCAAAAACTACTATGCAAACATTTCTAGATGGTGAGCATTAATACAATTTGAATCTCTTTTAAATAATGTGTTTCCATACAGCATCCTGGGTAAATTGAGTAAAATCTTGACCTTTGCTTTTTCAAGTATGATCAATAAATTTACCTTCTTATGTAATGAATAATTTCTTTTCATGAAAACCATTCTTTTGTAGTCTTTAAAATGCTCTAACAGACTTTCTGTATTTATATTTATATCCCAAAAAATTCCTAAGAGGTTCACAAATCACATTTTCAGTACACTTTTACGTATCTTCTCCCATTTAAAATATTTGCAATTTCACACCTTAGGAAACTGAAATAATAGAACTACAAGGAGAGGTAACCAGGCCATTTAAAAAAAAAAAAGCCTTTAAAGTAAGTTTAATAGGCATCTCCAGTGCTCTTAAAATCACCCCTGTACACATCCCACAATAAACTCACATGATTCATTGGACTGAATGCAACAAAATCCAGACCCAAATTATTATAAAAGCTCACATTTGTCCAAAGTATATTCTACTCCAACAACATGATTGTATCTCAAATTTACTTGTTTTGTCTGTCTTCCTCATGCTGCTGCTACAGCAGCAAACCAGCAGCCCTGCCTGGTAAGGAACCTTATCAAGCAAAAGAGAAACACATGCTTTAGTAACAGAACAGCTCATGGAATCTTTAAAAAATATATTGCAGAGATACAGAAAACAAAATCTAATTACTGCCCTGTACATCCTCTGATTCCAAGTTCAGATAGGGAATTTTGTGACAGGGAACCTTCAAGATCAAAGCACATTTTGTGATCTCACACAGTTCTCTCTAGAATTAGCAAAAAGGAGACAGCAAATCAGAAAGGGACAAATGTCAGGGGAAAGGGAGATCGTATTTAAAATTCCTTCCATTCCACTGGTATAGTAACCCAGCCTTCAGAAACTCTGCAAGAGAGTTATAACCAAGATTCCCAAAAGGATTAAGAGAAATGGGAGGGGAGCCAGCAAACTGAAGCTTTAGGTACCAAACATTCTCTTCGATAACTCACAAGGCATGAAATTGGCTCATATTAATTGGCTTTGGTCCAAACCCAGTCTTAATTTGTCAAATCCTGAGAGAAGCACAACAATGCATACAAAAGTGACACATGTAACGTATATACTTTAGACTTCAGGATTAAAATACGTAATTGCTGTCTTGGGAGAACACATTAAACACCATGTTAGTGAGTCTTTTATTTTCAGGTAGACATGCAATTTTCTTCCTGTCCAGAGCTCTGTATAAGACATCATGTACTCTCCTTCCCACTTCATGTTTCTAGCCAAATGCATAATGTTGTATGTCCACTAATTTCCACAAAAATCCCATATACAGAAAGCACAAAGTTACAGACACTAAAAGAATAAATTCCCTTCACTGCATCGTTTTATCTGATGGTACTACAGCACATAAATCTGGTTCATGTTATGAGCCAACACCTGTATTGAGACCAAGCTTGTTTCCTCTGTGTCCTTAGCTTCTCACAGGGGCACTCAGCTTTTAGGGACTGATTCAACCATCAATTTTTCACGGAGGAAATAACAGCAGGGAAAGCACTTAAGAGAAAATATGGCACTTAGTGAGCCAACTGTGATATGTGGAAACAGGCAATGCCATCTTTGTAGCGTTTCCAAAAAGTCCTGTTTTTAACTATTGTAAACCCAATCCTATTCTATGACAAAATGGTTTCCTACCCTGAACAGTGTAAAAAGTGAAAAATTCCATGCGATTTCATATGTACTGCTTCACATTGCTTGAACTGCAAACTGAAAGGCTGATTCTTACACCTAATTTTAAAATTTTATCAAGAGTGGTGGGAAAGCTGTTTCTGATTATTGTACAATACTAACATTAATAATAATAGTCATACATATATGTTACCTTTATGCATAAAATAAATAGCTAGCAAAAAATGTGCTCCCCTAAAAGAAACATCACTGACAGTTTAGAGGACAAGTATCAAGTTATCACTATTGGGGAAAAAATCTGGCGTTAACTTCTTTTGCAAAAATATGAACTTTACAATAGAGCTAACAGTTTCTTAACTTCAAAGTTAAGATCTAGAATCACTGACAAAACAAACGCCACACTCCTCTTGCATTCTTGCATTGTTTAGCATGCAGGCTGTACTTGCCATTATTTGCAGAACAGATATTTATGTTATTCCAACCACAAGGTACTATTGGTGCAAACAAAGTGATATCCCTCTCAAACTGCATTAGCTATAGAAAAAAAATAAAAATCCAAGTACTCACTGTAGGATGAAGAATCTTAGTCCAGCTAGTGAGGACAGATGCACCAAACAAGTTTGTCACATTTTGAATCAACATGTAGGGAAAAATTAGCAGATTCAGATAGATATAGGCCATACTGCTGAACTAAGGGACGGCTGAGAAAAACCCTTCATAGAGCACAGCCAGTCTTCCTAGAACACCAGCCAGGATCCAGAGCAATTCCAGACAAGTGGAGTGCCCAAATCTCCTGTCAGCTCCACTGGAGTTAACTGCTGTGGGTCCCACCCATCCATTCCCAGACTACAGGCTCAGCAGATTGATACTGCAAGCCTGGGAAGCAACAGGCCACTCCCAGAAAAATATCACTCCAGTGTAAAAGATGCCCTGAGAAGAATAAACCCACTCTCAACCCACTCGCTCCATGCTCTAAAGAGGTCTTCAGCAACACTGGTGGTAAAAGCAGTATAAAATCTCTGCAACACACTAAATTAGACCAAAACCAATACTGCAGGCACTGTCAGATGTATCTCATTTATAAAGAATCGCAACCAAGTATTTTCTTTGTTTTTAATACTGTTTGCCTATGTTTTTTTTAAATTCAAATATCAGCATTACAATGTGACAATAGCAAGAGTATGTCAGGATACTGGGGCTTGTAGAAGTGAATCTCTTGTAATTTCTGCATGAAAAAGGTGCTGCAGTTCCCTCTAAACATCTAAGTCCTTTACTTCACCTGTTTACTTAAACACTGTACAAGCTTTTTTCCAGAAGAAAACTAAAGGCCATTGCTACTGTAAAACCAATTAGGGTATATTTTCTCATTTGCTACCAGGTAAGGGAATTCTCTGTGTGATGATTATCTTGAGTACCTCTTTCATTTCCTTTCCAATATTTTTTGGCAGAAATCCTTACAGATGCAAGACACAGAGAACACATAACAGAAAAATATGCATCTTTAAGTGCAACCACACATTCCTTAAACAATCTATCTGCCAATTTTAAATTAAATACAGGAAGATGCTACAATAAATTTATGAAGGGAAATCAGATTTCATTAATTAGTCCAAAGCAGATGTATTTTAGCCTTGTCTTGGTTTGTTTTTTACTGTGTGGTATTTCTGGATATAAGATACACCTGCAGGTTAAACATACCCTGTGACAAAACTACAAATAACGATTGCAAACCAACGAACTTAACTAATGTATTTGGAATTAACTTGCATTAACTGCATTCTGCTCGGGAATACCTGCATAACCAACAGAACTAAACAGCATCTTAATGAGTTATCAGCCTCTAACAGTCTCTTAAGCCCTGACAAGCTCTGCCCAAACTGTACAGATTAATGAACTTGTAGCCAGACCCCAGATCAAGACCATGATTTTGGATTGCATGATCACACATGTTCTACACTGTAAATGAGTGGGGATGGGTGGCTGTATCAAAATAAAATGTGTGTCGGGAAGAAAACCCTTTTCTTACCTGTTCCTTAAAATGTAAGAGAATAAATTACTGAGATTTAGGAGAATTAGGGCTGTGACACTGGAAGCAGCTGATGACAGTGATGCAATTGGAACTGGAAGAAAGAATAAAAACAACTCATGAAAATGTAACAAAGTAAAAATAAAAAACTACTACCTGGAGCTGTAACTGTCAAAAAGAAGTGTGCCTATGTGGCTCGATAATTCTCAGATTACTCAATTCTTTATCTCTTGGGTTCTGTATCTTTCTCCTTCAACTGCCAGCCCTTCCCAGCAGTTCTTCTTGACCTCACAATCCATGAATAAAACACAGTTTCAGTCTTGCACCCTGTCATCCATTCATCACTCTGCTAAGTCCCTTAGCTGGCTCTGCTTCCCAATTTATGCATAGTAAAATTCTGTACACGTTTAACAGAGCAGCAATTTATAAATAGCTTTTATTACACAAGGCAGACTTCATGCTCAAATAGGAGGCCAGAGATACTGGCACTTAAACTTTTCCATTCTGCTGTTCCTCCCAATTTCTGACAATTAGCTACACTCAAAGAACGTTAATGGTGATTTGTAATTATCTTTTCTCTTTGATAAGGCTACTTCTTTAACAGCGTCCAATACACCCTTTTCATACGTGAAATAATAGAGAAATGAAGAGACCAGGCACCGAGTCATAAATCAGCTACAAAGAACCATGTGTAAATAACAAAGCAGGAATGTTTCAGTGACAGACTGAACCCAAGCAGTTGCCACTGAAATAGCAGGTGAATCAAAGGATCAGGGCATGGATTTCACATCTAGAAAACACTTCTGTGTACCAGAAGACGAAAGCCTTCTTGCATCAACTATTATGGCTTACTGCCAGAATCAATTCAAGCCTGCCACTTTCTGCACACCTGAGAGGAATAAAGAAAAAAAAAAAAAAAAAAAAAAAAAAGGGCTGTCCCTGAGGAGAATGGCCCATGCTGCAGTATGCTGGAACTGATAGCTCCAGAAACAGCTGAAGTCTAGAAATTTGTATGGGAAGAAAGGTTACACAGCCTCAGGGATCTACAGGGTGGAGGCTATCAAGCTGATAGTTCCCTTTCCCTTAAAATTAATGTTATGCATTGATGGCATACCCTAAAATAGCTGAGTAGTGAAGAAAGTTGTATGCTAATGTCTCTCTTTTAGAAGATCTTCCTAACAACCTCTTGCTCTCCTGGCTTGGTTCACTCTCTAGCTTACCAGCTTTTGTGCAGCTGTTGATACAGAAGATACAAATTTTCCCCACAGCACAACAAGCTGCAACTGTGCTTTTTAAAAATTAATCCAAAACCGAAGTTCTACAGTGAAATTAAAAGTCAATTACAGGGAAATATTTTTAAGAAATATAAGAACTCAAAACACTTGCTACTCAGTTACCACCTTCAATGCTACCTGAAAATATTAAAGAAAATTATTACTGCTGAGCACTCCAAGACCAGTTTAAGACACCCACTGATATGAAAAGCTGACCCTGTACTTAAGTATTTAAATCTTTTTAAAGGTTCATAGCCCACCCATCCCTCCTTGAGGTATGATCTGACACACAGCCAAGAGGGAAGGCTGTTTAGAGCTCTAATAGCACAGAAACCCATTTGCAATTGCTCTTTTCATTTGTCCTCTACAAATCAGTCAAGGACCCAAGCTCTTGATGAAATACTGTTAAACTGAACTCTGGTATTGCTACAACTGCTCAGCTGCAAGGCTGCACATGGAAATAATACCCAAGGACTGAGAAACTTCACAGCATCCCAGTAAGAGACTGATAAAAATACTTCAGGGAGCCTCAGAATGATTTGTGCTCAGCTGAGCCTGTCTCCACCCTGGGCTGGTAGGGAAAGCTGAGGATGCTCCACAAACCCCCCAGGCCCCATTCCCTATTGTACCACCTTTGACTTGCACATTCCTCCATCCAGTGTGTGCAGGAGGAATGTCACTGCACAGCAAAGCAGAGAGCACCAGGCACGGCTCAGCAGCAGAGGAGGGGACCCAGTACTGGGGAAGCAGCAAGAGAGAAAGCTACTGTGAGCAACTTCTCCCCAAACTCACTCTCTCTTCTTCAACAGAGAGAAGGAAAAGAGAAAGGTGGCAGGGACAAGGTCGAGCATCATCATGTTCCATTAAAGTTCTCAGTGATGTGAGCTCAAACTCTGTTGCTCTGAAATGAACAGCTATTCAATCGTGTTCATTTTGGTGGAAATCAGGACAATTTTACCCACCAGAGAAAGCCTTTCCAAATCAAATAAAGAGGGACCAAACACAAACACTAATTATTTTTAGGAGGAAATTTGTTACATTTAAATATATAAATCACCATGGTTGTAATAGAAAATGACTGGGTTTAGCAACTCTTCTCTAATCCGTCCCAAACTGAGAATATCTACTTTGGACTGCAGATGTGCTGCTCATTACATGAAGAGGTCACACATTCAAAAAAGGCACAGAATAATATTATTACATAGTCCTACATGACTTCAAAGCTTTGTCCCAATTTCTGTGTGATTGGCAGCACACAGTGAACAAGCTGATACATCTGTAGTTTATAGCATTTATCAGGCTTTTGAAAATGCTTCTTCATCTACCATGAGCACAAGTCTCTAAATAGTCCAATTTCTTTTTTGAGTGTTTTAATTCTTTCAGGACACGTGAGAGAGGCATGTGTTTATTACTGGTCTGTTCTACTCATTAATATTGCACCCAGAAGAATAAATATTTGTAACTACCCAGCAATACCTTTTGTAAAGCAGAGCACCTCAAACACTTGACAAGTATTAATTAAGTCTTGTTATACAGAGGTAGTATTTTTCTCAAAAGAGACGAAATAATTTAGGAGAATTTGTCTGCAACAGGATTAACATGGGTCCATTATAGTTGCTATATCCAGAAATCTCTGTGCACCTGATAAACCACCTACATGGTATTTACTTATTATTTTGTAAATGTCTAGCTCCATTTTAGAGTAATACTCCATGCATGAGACAGCCTCATTAGAAACATTACACTGTAACTGATAAAAACCAAAGGAGATTAAGTCTAAAATTCAGATTCCTGTAGGCCAGAGAGCAATAGCTGAAATTAATTCCTTACTAAAATCCTATGACTTGAACAGAATGCAAAGTGCAGCAATTATATTCAAATACGATGAATACCATAATTACGACTTCAGAGATAAGTGGAAATATTTTGAGAAGCAGTAGTTCAACTAAAACCATATTTAAAAAAGGAAGTGCTAGACTTTACCTACTATAGAACAGTTGGGGGATTAACAATACTTGTATTTGTAATTGTTTACATCTAACATGTGCTCTTTTGGAATTAGAGAAATATCCCTTCCTGTCAAACACTGCTGTTAACAACTGCTCCTATAAAGACATCAAACTTTTCTCTCCAAACCAAGGAGGAAGTACCCAAGTGTTTGCAGGGACACCTCATTTTTCCTCAAAGACCTGTAAAGATGAGGTCTTCAATACTTGTAGTGAACAAGTAACTCTAAAATTATCAGAGAACAAGCAATGAAACCTTTCCAGGTAATGTAATTGCCTTTGAGGTTACTAGAAGAGAGAGTGTAGGCAGGTATTCTTCAAGTTTAAAAACTTGTAGGAAAATCAGGAAAAAATAATGCAGTTATTACAAATTTTGATGGGGAGACTGATCATCTATAAATGAAAGCGTTTCCTCACACAATTTTCTTTTTTAAGATATAGAAAAAGACTACAGGAGAATCACACTTTATCTTCACAAGTTACAGGACCAAAAAGTGACAAGAAGCAGAAGTGATTTTCAGTTGATGTGGTACTCCTGAATGCAAGATTAACAACAGGTATTTCTGAGTTCATTTGCTTTGTTTTCAAGTCACTTCACTGCGTGCTAATACAGAATTTTATGGCAGCCATAATTCGAAGGCTGTTCATACCAACTAGCAGGAAATTCCATATCAATATCATCTGTCACTCTGAGCAGGGAGGACAGAATTTTCTAGTAATCTTCTCTAAGTATTTCTACCATAGCAGAAGAAGATAAGAAACCTTATTCCAGGAAGTTCAGGATTTAGTAGCCAGATTGCAAGTCTATGTGTTTGAAACTGGCAGAGATGGTAATTCCTCTGTTTAAGCCAAAGCAAAAGCTAATCACATATATCATTCTGCCAGTATACAGACCATGACTTCAAAGCCTACCCTATGAGGAGTATTCTGAAATTCGTGACAAGAGCATAGCTCAGAAAGACAGAACAGAAGAAGAATGAATTTGAAGAGAGAAATAGGGATACATAGATTTGTCATACAGCTCTTTGAAGGATAAGATAAACACAAGTTTGAGAAAAACGCTGAAGAAAGGACTGTCAGCAATGGGACAAGAAAATAACGTAAACATTATGCTGGATAGACCAAGCAAAGAGATATCAAGGACTTTCCAAGAGATCAGGGCAGAAAGGTATGAAGTATAGGCACAACAAATTATGCTTCTGCAATCAAGGACAGCTTGCATTACGGAAATAAATATGAAGCTCTATCAGAAAGCAAAGAGTGTGTGGGTGTTGGAAGAAAAGACAAAGGCACAACGTTATACAACTACAACAACAAAACCCACAAATGTATAAGCCCACACAAAACCTGATGGATCCTAATTAGAGTGAACAGGGCTGACCCACAGTCCTATTTTTTTTTTCATATATTCAGCCAACAAACTGCAGAGAATTCCAGCAGCTAGAACTGACAGTGACATTTTAAGTCAATGAGAATCTATTTTACTCTTCCTCCCACAACACAAATGAATAGTAGTGCTAATGAAATTCCACTCCTATTAGAAATTGACAGAACACAATCCTGCATTTATCCCTTCCAGCAAAATCCGCCTTTTAACAAACCCAAACTATTCTCAAACACCTTGTGGTCACAACATGACAAAATAAAATGCCACCCGCTCCTGCACTGCCCTTCTTCCAATTAACTCGACTTTAGTAGACCAAGATAAATTTTTATCTACTGTATTTTATACCTAAGGTTTTGAATGAATGATATTAACATTTCCCATTTTAGCCACAGATTTTAATACATTCTGGTTATTTAATTCACATTTGATCAACTCTTTCTGACAGAGGATGGGTTTCTATTCATTACATCAAAATAACTTGCTTAAAGAAAGGACAAAAACCCAACCCATATGCACTGTTTTCCAGTGTCATCTTCTTCAAATGCCAAGGAATTAACATTACATACAGAAATAAAAAGAATTGATTGGATTTTGGACCAAGATGCAAAATGTAATCTCTGCACGCTATTATTCAGAAAAAAAACCTGAGAAAATATTCTTATTCCCTTCATTTTAAATGAGTTCCCCGAAAGGCCAGATAACCTTTTCCTATTTAATTGTGGTATACTAGAAAAGAAGCCCTTTGGATCTCTCAATGAGAACTATACAGAGAAATTATTCTCTGTTTCAGGCAAAAATAGCTGTAATATTAATCAAGCAGGAAAGAAGAGTGGAAAATAAATTTTAAAAAAGAGAACAGTGTTATGCTGTGAGCTGCCTGTTCTCAGAAGTTAATCAGGGTGGGATCAGCTCTCAATATAACACCACAAAAGCACTGGATGATGCAGCAATGCTCTCTCTCATGTGGTGCTATACAGAAAAAAGGCAAGAGTTTTCGTACTTAAACTGAGCTGCCAGACAGTCCATTAGCCATTAGCAAGTGTGAAAATTCCATGGCATATCTGTGTCTGCTTGACAAATTCCATTGAGTGAAGACCTTTTTTCCACAGGCTCTAAGTTTGTCTGTAACTCTTTCCTCCCAGCCTAGAAAAATCATTTATACCACTGACTACAGGCAGTAGTTTCCTCAGCCTGTAAGCTGCCTAGCACAGTATGAGCTCTCCCACATTTGACAACTCACCTTCAGGTGGGATTAGAGAATAAAGAAATGCAGATTGGTATCTTCAAAATCCCACAGGTTTTTTTTAATTTAGCTTCCTTCGATGTCACTTTAATACCACCTCAATGCTGTATTGCAAATGTCACCACTTTCAATAAAAATAAATAGCTATTTTAGCCATTTTATAACTGCAGACATACTCCCTGCCTTGCTTCCACCATCATCCAGCTACAGACTTGTAAGCCTTCCAAATTAATTTCTAGAATTTGTCTTCTGAACCTCAAGTATCAATGTCTCTAATGTCTTCGCCTTCTCTTGATTTAAGTAGTCTTCCTCAGTCTTTTAGTACTTAAAAACCAGATCTACAATATCTCACCTAGTGCCTTGTGAAGCTTCTTATCCCACAACTCTGCCTGACCTGAAAGTCCGACTTTCCACTGAAATGGCATAAATAATAGCACCTCTTTACCATATAATATTTACATAGTAATGGAAACAGTATAAAACTTCAATCTCAAATACAAATCTAATTCAGATTTATATAAACTCTAACAGGAGAAATTACTTCAGCGATGTTATTTTCAATTAAATGTCCTACTGTGCCAGAATAGCATGAATAGTTCTGAATGCCAAACAGGAAAGATTGCCATGAAAAGCCAGAGAAGCTTTGTGTCAACTACAAACTCATTAGCAAAGACCAAGCTCATATGTGCTTAGTACTTTTCCACAGGTAAATTTACTGCAATACACCAGTCTCAAGGTCAACAGAGGAACCCCATTCCACAGAAAATCATTCCAGAAACATACCACAGGCATCTTAACCAATGTTTACAGCTTTTAATTACTTGTAGTGGGTAATATGGTACACTGTTGCAGTACTCCTACCTTTCAGAAAGTCTAGACTCTCCAGGTTCTGTTAAAAGGAAAACCTTGCAAATTTTGGCACAGCAAGATCCATTATGTTGTAATTTTAAATAGGATTTTTACTAACCTTCAGCTTTAATGATTGGGAAAGAAACATCAGCCAGTGAAAGACATAAGTCAAAGGATGAGTTGTATACATATTTCCACCTGCTGGCAGAAAGGGTTTACACAGCAGTAGTATGCTTCTACAGTGGCTTAAGTCTGGAATAAATCCAATACATCAGTAGGTTTTTTTTTTCAAGTTATAAGAATAGTACAAAGCAGCATTATCCTTCAATGTCACTGGCACAGGAAGGGTATTACAGAAAGTCTGCTTTTCATGAGGCTACACACCTCCAGGTCTGGGGGCATAATATTAGTTTAACTGATGTTTACTTATTTATGTGTTTTTTTAATTAACAACTGAATGCTACCAACACGCATGTCAGCTTCCCAAAACTGTAAGTAATAAGCTTAAATTGCTAAATGCAGAAACATGTAATGATAGTGTTAATTAGGCCGAGCACTCAGCTAGGTGTATTTCAGTTGGATGTTTCATTGAAATTAAAAGGTGTTCTAAAGTAGCACTCCAAGAATAAACCGTATTCACTACCAATAAACTGCTACAACATGGAACAAACTGTTCACATTTCTCCAGAACTGATGGTGGAGAACCACAATAAAAATGCCAAAAAAGTCTCCATTGTCTATAAATAGCAAGAATGAACCGCTGTTCTCCACTACATTAACAGTCAGAGACTTTCCAAGTACAGACATCACACTCTCAACCTCACTTGGGGACTTTTCCACACCTTGCACTCCAGACTTTCACATGGTACCACTTTGGGCTCACAATCAACCAGTGGCTTTTATCAACTGTAGTACCTGAAAGTTTAACCTTCAGGTCTCAAGCAGCGTAAGCTCAAAATTTCATGGAACAGGATAAACTGCATCATCTCTACTGCAGCACTGTTCAAGAGGCATGAAGAGACCGGTTCACTGGTTAGCAAAGCACTAACATCCTACAGTCCTTTCACAAAATGCAGCTGGAATGTTGAAATGTCTGCTTTCTCTCCCTTCTGACCTTGATGACATGTGTGACAAGGCTGTTTTCAAACATACTTCTAAACTCAGCTCCTTAAAAAAAACTTCTTGAAAGATATAATACTGCATTAACACTTCCTGGAAAACATCTAATCTTTGTGCTGCCCCCTGTATCTATAAATACCCTGAGAGTGACACGCAACTATCAAACACAAGTATTTCCTCCAAGAATGCTGAAAATTTTGTCAGTAAATGAAGTGTTACATTTTTGTGCCAAAATACCATCCTATACATGTATATAGAAAAACGTGAAAAAAACCCCAGCAAATACTTTCACAAATGCCTAGTGCCAGGAGAAGAAACACTTAAAACAAGAAGTACCGCAACCCATTACAGCATTATGAAGTCAATCTTCTGTCAGCTGTCAGTTCAGATTCTGTACAGATATCGATCTTAAGGAGAAGAAACACTTCAGGAAAGTCAAAGAATTACCATACAATAAGCTACAATTTAATTAAAAGAAAGAACATGCTGAAGATAATGTCAACAAAAGGAAATTATAATGATCATTTTAATGAGATAAATATGCCCTCATATCCCCAATCAAAAAATGCCTGAGGTCCATCTTGGCAGTGGAAGGAAGCAGTGGAAAGAAACAAAGTCCTCCTTTCTACTGATGTGGGCGATGCTAAAGCTACAACAATTACTGGAATTCCAGTCAGGAAGGAGAGGAGGAACAAGCAATGCTTTAAGCTTCTGAGACAGATCAGGGCACGTTTTCCTTCTGTTCCTGAATGCATCATTCCAGGGAAACAATTCCTGCCAGAACTCTCATGGGACAACACATCTCTGCAGTTGTTCATGCGTAACCCTCCAGATGGAGGAAAAATTCAGCTTTAAATCTAAAAGGGGGCTGTTTTATTAGAGTCCAAATGCTCTCAACTTTACTACGTAGGTATTTTAGGATCCATCTCAAAATTCAGTGAAGTCATGAGGTTTTATAACAGGAAGACCTCTTATTTAATTTGTGCAAGATTAAGAAAACCTCACAGAATTCTTCCAGACAATTTCCAACGTGTTTCTACTGCAAAGCCGCAAATCAGTTTCAGAAGACTAGGTCCATGTACATCCCTCTTGAAGCCCAGCACCAATTTAATTTACACCATGTAAAACTTAAAAGGGGGGGGGGTGGGGGGGGGGGAAATTAAAAAAAAAAAAAAAAATCAATGCTTACTGTAAGACATGAAAGTTTACAATGGAAGAACACTGAAACTACAAGAAATCAAGAAAATAGCCCAAAGCCAAATAAAATTGCCTGTCCTCTTTCATAAAGTATTCTTTTTAACACCTGAAGAAAAAGTTAAAACCAGTCACCATTGGATGGTGTAGCAGCTAAACTGGTTGCATTTCAATTCCATCTGTACCTGTTCTGTGAGGATATGTTTCTGAGGGGAATGCTTCTGTTTCTCTCCTTACTAAGGAGAGGGTATTGTAACATTTTTCTAAGATAATGCTTTATATTTTTTGTTTAACTATTTTCATCATCCAAGTTTCCTTTATCCACTTGGAAAGGCCTTTAATGGATCTAAATAGAAGGAGAAAATTTGTCTAATATTTATGTCTTGTCAATTCTATAGAGATACTGCTGTAAGAATGCAGATCAAGAGATTGGGTCTTAAAGTTTTATTCACTGTTGTTTTAATAGCCCGTGCCCATCTTACTTGCCGGAGATGTCTCCACGAACACTGAATGAATATTAAGAAGGCCTCCCATGACTCTTGCTATGCAAGTACAGATTAAATTCTAAACTTGTAATCTCCTCATCGGATCCATATGGGGAAATTTGGTATGGCATCTGGGAATATGCCAGCAGAGACATGGCAGGAGAGCTGCATCGCATGTTTGACCAGAACACAAACACTGGCAGTTAGATCTCAAGCATCACAAGTTACATACTTGTTTTCAATACTAATGTGTGCAAAGAGGTACAGCTCCATTGACAGGTATACATCAGCATACATGCTAACCCCAAATCAGCCCAGGTTATCAGTCCTTTGAGTCCAGAAAAGCATCCAGGTATTGAATACTAATGCATTTCAGATGAAGAAGGTTTCCTCCAAGCCATGAAGCAGAAAGGAGGGTAGCACTTGATGCATCATACAGACTTTTAAGGGCAACTTTAGCAAGGCAATTCAATGAAATTCTACTTCAGAGAGGTTAAGAATTTTGCTAACATTTAGTAGACACCCTACAAAAAAAAATCCTCCTGTTTCAGTAATCAGTATTTCAGTAGTTCTAATGCTCCCAAGTTAAAATTTATTAAATCCATGCATATTGTACATTAAAATCCAATGTACTTTTAAAAAAATCTATTCAACACCACCAAAGGCACTACAATGATGTGGATAACAATGAAGGCAAAATTAGGACTCAACAGCAATTCTCAAAGACTTGTATGATGATTAAGTAAAGATAAACATGTAGAGGTAAATTCTCAGGCACACAACACGAAGTCACCAGACTTAGTTTGTAAACCATGTCATGCAGAAACAATAGTAAAATGTCCCCTTCAAGATAAATAGATAAACCAGATAAAAATAATTTCCAAGAGCTACAGATGAAAAATCCCTAATTAACATATACATATAATGTACACTATATGGAGGGGAAATTCCTTTCTAAAATTACTTAGTTCAGCTTTGTTTGTGCTGCAAATGCTTATTAAAAAAAATGCTAACTTTGGGTAATTTGAGTATTTGGGTCATATCTTGTGCTTCCCATATGTGACAAAGACTCTTAAATGCTCAAGTCTTAATTTAATAAACTTAACTACAGACAATGTTCTAAAAAAATAGCTTACTCACAAGAAATATCAAGAACATTAAGTAAGAGTTTGATTAATGTATAGTAATCCACCAATTAAGATTAATTCATCACTGTTGATCATTCCAGAAAATATGGTAGAGACCCAAAAAAAGCAGCCATAAATCTACAAGCAATGGATTAGGGAAAGAAAATTAACTACAAGGGAAAAAAAAATGTTTCTAAGAACTTAAAAACACTCATTCTGGATGGCTGAGGTCTGAAATCTGGCAGTCTGGAACACAGTTCAAATCAACTCCATTTTGCATACTGCAAGCAAAACAGACCATTTAAATCACACAACTACAGCTCTGGAAATGACAAGTATTAATTTCTGAAAAGACACTTATTTTTCATGCTTCAGAAATCATTTCTGGTCAACCTTGGGCTAGAAGCTTTTATTCCAATTTCACTTGTAATAACATTCTTATAGAGGGGCTTGAAAACCAATCTTATGATAGTTATTGCACAGCAAACATAGCATCTCACTTTTTGAAATGTTCACCTTTGTAGAAAATAACCTTTTTCTTCAGTGACATCCATGAAAATGCCACTAATAATAATTAACTTTTAATAAAAAGTTGAGAACTAATACATAGTTTTGAAAACTACATGTACTCAGGAGATGACACTTCCTCTCCAATCCAGATTCCCTGTTTACATGACCATTAATACCTGGAAGGATTCATCCTGCAACATTCCCTGCCTTGTGAGAAGGCACTCAGTCTATTCAAATCTACTCCCAATATAATAGACAATAACATAAATAAATTTAAAATACCTTTTTTTTTAGTATAATACCATAAATACCTTTTTTCCATAAAAAAGTAGTACAATAGTTATTTAGTTTTCATGTGACCCTGACTAAAGCAGACTATTGTAAGTGTTTTTTGAAAGAAAAGTCTTCACATTCAGACAGTATAATGTTACTCCCACTGAAAGCCACAGAAATGCTACTGCTGACCTCAGTGGGAGTAAGAGCAGTTCCAAATGGCTCCAACTTTCCAGATTTTCCACCACAATGTCTATTGCACAGAAATGCAATTCAATCTCATCATTAAAAGCCACAAACCAATAACCAATCAAAATAAACCTAAAATTGCTTTATAAGTTAGCAGTCTCAGTCAATGAGTTGCACTTGTAAAGAAAATGACTAGCATTCTTTAGGGCTGACAAGCAATAAATTGAAAGCACCATCATTCTGAAAATGTATGGCTCTCCTGATTAAGGGTGACACACTCTTTAAAAGGAATACAGAGAGTACCTCACTTCTGAAACAAGATATCAGTCTTAGACACGAACTCTGTAAAAAAATCCTTTGGTAATGATAGCACAATTAGAACTTCAGTGTAGAAGAAGCAGGAGGATTTTCAGAGCTGTACATTCCTTTCCTTCACAAATACACAGCAGAATAAAACTGATACATGTTTGTCATGTCTCTTCAAACAGCATTCATTTGATGGCCTGATACCTTTCTACCTAATTTTGAACTAGTAGTGAGGCTGTTTGGTAAGAGATTCTATTCCTGTCTCTTTATTCCCTTTCACCCCTACAATAAACTTCCTCTGCTCTAAATACTACAAATTTCACCTCAGGCTGACTATTATAGTGAAAAATCCCCTAAGAAATCTCCCACCTCTTTTATATTCCTTAGGATATTCAGAAGCCGTAGCTTTCAGTTTTGCTTGAACTAGGCAAACTGTAACCCCATCTTGTACCCAAAAATCTACTTTCCCTAAAATAAATTTAAAAGGAGACTAATAAAAAGAAATGAAAGCTTTCAGAAGTTTGAATTATTCAATCAATTTTATTCATTTATTAAGTACAGCTGTCTTCTGGTTTTAGTCATTGAAGAGACCATTTTTTTTAAATTATCTTCCTTTCTCCCAATGTAAATGACTTTTCCTTGTGTAAGGAAGCTTCTGCCTGGTTAGGTCTCAGGAATGACTTCTCAGAGCAGTGAAAGCCATACAAATGATTCAGTTGCTTTCTCTTTGCCTACGCTGACTGTGCTGCTCTGCCAAGGACCCTTCTCTCACAGCATGGAGGAGGTGGGGCAGCAAGGCCCACACCTCACCGTGCCTGCAGGTAAACACTGAGTTCAGAACGGTGCAACATTCCTGTGCTAGATTTCTGCACAGAGAGCTCCGCGAACAACCCCAAACGAAATCTGGCTGTACAGCTGAACACAAAACTGAGGGGCTGAGAAAGGGCAGTCAGGAGGTGGGAAAGTCAGTTCACCTCCTGTCTAAAAGCCAGACAGCAGCAGAACAAAACATCTTGACAAGGCCCATTTATAAATTTTTGGATGCTTTATTATTAGCTACATTATATGCAGTTGATTATTCTACATTTTGATTATAACAAACATTTTTTTATTTGGTGATTTGGTATTCCAAGCAGGCTAATTCAAACTCTTGCATATTTTAGCCACACTCAATTCAAAAGTCCTTCTGTTTGAGAGAAAGGTCACTTACAGGCTGTTACTATAAAAAGAATTTAGCCTTTTATCACTTTACTGTTGGCTAATGAATGTCAACTGTGACACTGCTACATTTTTAATCTTTCTACTTACTGTTCCAGACAATTTTGCTTTCTAGATTTCATACACACAGACACATGTAATAATGAAAGAAATACAAATATACCTAAGAAATTTTACCACCCAACTCTTACCACCCTTTCAGGTGAGTTGTTAGGCCCCTCCCTTTGCTTATAAAGCACAACTCAGTTATGAATATCCCTGGAAAACATAAGAAGCAGATCAAACTCTGAACAAACTCTGTAACTAATGTGACAAGTGGCTTGTTCACCTGAGGAATGAGACAACTCACAGCTCAAACACCTGCCAAAACTGCACTGCTACCCCTAGTTCAAAACAGCTGAAGTTAAGGCTTTCATCAGTCTCTAGAGTTCCTACTTCCCAAAATCAAAGTTCAAGGCTGAAAAATGTCTATCTAGTTTGAATACTCTAGCATGTGGAAAAGTTTCTACTGAAAGCTTTGGGTCATAAAATCCAAAAATCATGTGATTGGAATTAGTATATAAATCAATCAATTGATCAATAAATGCCCAAGTGTAGCTATAGCACTACAATGCCAAAGCACTACTGGCCACTGCCCCTTCTACTGCTGGTTACACTGGATTACTAGGGCAGCCACACTGACAGAGAGAGATTTACAGAAGTGATTTAAGTAGTGAATCTCACAAATAATTAGGAGTTGTTTTGTTGGGAGAGTTACTGTTCTGGAGGAACAGTGCTCACCCACAAGGCCTCACCTGAACTGACTAATACCAGACAAAACTTAACACTCAGATCCACAAAGGGCGTGTGTGAACTCAGTGGGAAAAACAGCTTCTTATATCTGAGAAACTGATTTTTAAGTGACCTAAAAAATATGAACACAACTACTGGCAGACTGTTTTTATGAAGGAAGACTCTGGGGTTTGTTCCCCAATTATTGTAAGCAAGTCAGCATTTGGCTGCCTCCCCAAATCTGTATCTTCTCCCCAAGTGTCATAACCACAGTATATTTTATGTTTCATTTCATAATTTACAAGTTGTAAGACAACACTATGCCTCGATACAGTAATACTACAGCCTTTAGGATGACACAATGAAAATCTAGCTAATTACTAACAGGATGCTTTATTCATGTTCAACTCTGATAAGTAAATGCTTTTAAGTGCTGCAGAACAAAGGAGAAACCATATCACAAACATGAAACACTCAAGCAAGTAGAGCACGTACATGGAAATTCAGTTTGTCACAAAATAAAATTCATTAAAAGGGTCACATTGTTCCAGAAACAGCACTGAGGGAGATGGTCTAATCATAAAAAATGTGTTGAATCAGTACAAATCCAACCTCAGGCAAGAATTTTCCTCAAAAGTTTCATTTTTATTAGCAATTCACTTTCCCTGATGAGCAATTCAAACCAGAGGTCAGAAGCAAAATCTTGCCAATGTTTGCCCTTTTAAAAACATTTTTCCAAAGAAAGAACACACAATTTCCTCCAAACCAAAAGAAATGCAGTTATAATAATAATCAGAAATAATATTAAACAGACATCAGTAGGATAATATATCTTGAAAAACTGGAACTAGTAGCTTGATAATATGTTAAAACACAGCAACAAATCCTAAACTGCACTTCTAAAATAATTTTTAATTGAGTAAGTCAATCCTGTATGAGCCATTTGAGAAGCTTCTCTCAAAACAAGCGGAAAATTAGGGCCTCTTTTTAAAAAGTATCCAGCATCTGAAGATGTTCATAGGAAGAGAAATTCAAGTGTACTGTAAAAATTTTTAATGAGAACAATCACCTACTATTAAAACAGATCCCTAACTTTTTGCAATGTCATATTTTTAAAATTGCAAGGGGTGTGGATTCAGTGTGATTTTGGATCTCTGTACACAACAGATGAGTAAAACATTAGTTAAGTCAAGCAGCAGAGCAAGAGAACAAGCTTTCCAGCTTTCACTCGTAACCTTGTTAAAAAGTTTTGTCTGCCAAACTCCAGGTCCCATAAGGTCTGAATTTCTCAGGAACCAAGCCAACCTTGAAACTACTGTAGTAGTACAAGTGGAGTTGTATTTTGAACTTAAATCAGTACCGTGACTTAACACACAACAGTAAGCAGAGAAGAAATGATGGAAGTAGAGTCTGTCATGAGCTTGACCAAGCTTCGTCCTGCCAGACGAGAACTAACGAGTCTACACTCCAACTGCAGCAAGGAGTCTCGTCATACTTTCTTATAAATATTCAAGAGACCCACCATGGCAGCAGCTCCAAAGGGGTGAAGGTCTCATAAAGAGCAGCTCTAAGCATAATGCAGCCAATTCTGACTGGAACCTCACGCTGAACCAACGCCAGCTGACAACGGCATGACCTTCTATTGATGCTGAAAACGATGACTTGGTTCAAAAATGGTTTCATTTTGCTGCCACAAATTTAACAGTTCACGCTTTGTCCTCATGAGACGAGTAAAACATGCTCGTTAGGTAACCTGTTTCCAGAGAGACAGGATTTTAAACAAAGGCTAAGCACCTTTATTTTAATATTATAAATATGTCCTCAAGGTGCTTCAATGCAGACCAGTTGCTGAGGAGCAAACTGAGCACAGCTCTCCCAGTCCCACGACTGCCACTGGACATGTTCTCCACAGGAACACTGCTCTGACGAAGTCACAGGTAATATGAAATATGTCCACAAAAGCACTGAGCAGACAGATATATAGCTCAATACACCACCAC
Source organism: Hirundo rustica (assembly GCF_015227805.2). NCBI lineage: Eukaryota > Metazoa > Chordata > Aves > Passeriformes > Hirundinidae > Hirundo > Hirundo rustica. The sequence continues at coordinate 7,182,709 of NC_053466.1, read as the reverse complement.
AGCAATTCTGAGGCTCTTCAAAAATGTGCACAAATAAAAGGAAATAATTTTCACTTTGTTTATCCAGTCTAGCAGGCAGGACAATTATTAAATATTTTAGCAACTTTTTCAGCCTGTCCAAAATACTTACTGCACATTGTTTTCATCTTCCTAGTTACAAACATGCCAATGCCAGACAATATCTGTGACTATCAACTTGGATTTGCTATTCCTATCAGCTGTCTTAAGTCAAACCAATAAATACCGAACAAAAAATGGGATAAGAGTATCCAAACACCACAAAGATAAGCAGGCAGTTATTTCTTACTCTGAATGCAGTAACAAGAACTCCAGAAGCCAAAATGTTCCAGCTGAGCTAACTACGGCTTCCTGCTGCTGTTACCAACATGGTACTGTAGAAAAGTAATTGCAAATATTACTCACAAAGTACAAAATAGAACCAAACAAGACAATGGAAGAAACATGTATTTCCTGGCAAAAACAAAACTCATTAGAAGATTATGTTCAATATAAGTCAATATGCTTTGAAACCAGCTGTATAAAGTGGCAGTTGAAGCGTTAAATTTGAATGAACCTCTCAAAATTCCTGACTGCACTAATGGCAGAAGTTTGACCTGAAAGGTTAATTTAAATACATACAACAGAGTTGGTTAAAAAACACAAACTGCGATCTCATAAATGCAGTTACTAATGGTGCCCTCAGAGCTGCAGGCACATCCCAGCCTGAATCAGCTCCCCCTGCACAGCCAGCACAGGCAAGGGGACATTCACTGATGCCTTATCCCAAATGGGGAGAAACATAAAGGGAGATTGTTTTGCAATCCTGGAACTACTATTCTGCTTTTTGCACAGTAGACACAGAACAGCTGAGACTGGAAATACCCCTGGATATCACCTGGCAACTCCCCTACTCAAAGCAGAGTCAATTTGAGCAAGGTGCTCAGGATCTTTTCCAGTCAGGTTTTGAAAATCTCCAGGAACATGATCTCTACAATCTCTGGCCAGCTTGCTCCAGCATTCAGTTCACACTTAACAGCAAATTCTTCCTCAGTTTTTGATTGAAGTTAAGACTTCACTTTGTACCTGTCAGCATATGAGGCTGTGCTTGCCTGTTGTAATATTCCTGATCAGCGCAAGCTGCTTAAATCAACGAGCTCCAAAAATGACAATGAGATGTATAACCATGAAATTTATTGACCATGCCTGCATGCATTAGTAATCACACAGTATGGCCTCTGGGTCCAATAATGCAGAGAGTTGGATTCCTTCATCTTCTAATGACTGCTCTAAATTCCCCAGTCACACAAGGACACACAAAACAAGCACACTTTTTTTTTTTTCTCTTGTTTAGTCATAATATTACACCTACTTTAAACCAGTTGGATTTTGTCTTGTACACACTTGGTAAGTTTCTCTTAATTTCACTGCATCAAAGGTATTTTAAATAGTTCATCTCTCAGATAATCTATAAATACTCCTCACCTCAAAAAATATGGTCAAAAACCAGTTATTCTGAGGGGGATCAGTAAGAAACTTGTGCGAACTCAATGCTCTTGAGATTTCTATCAGAAATCAGCCACTTGATTTCATGTGAAATGACAGGCATGCACAAGCATATTTTTTTGTTCTCTGTTACAAATGTCTCAAGCGACATTTTCTGTAAGAAGGACAATGTTAACAGCCAGTGAAATGTCAGAGGTTTCCCAAGAAGTCAGTTCTGTTCATGCTTCCACTCTTAAAGCACTTAAGCAATTCAGGTATACCCAGTCAAACCACACCTGGATGAAGAAGAGGGAAATAAATATCAGGTATTTATCTCCAATACTAAAATTGTGGAACTGTTGCATTCGTGCATAATGCCTTTCTCATTTTATATTTTCTGGAAGAAAATGCCCCGAGAAAATTTTCTCCAACTTGCTGTAAATGTTTCATATCAGTGCAGCTACTGAAGTCTCTTATTTTAGAGTACAAGATTGATAATTAAGTCAGCCTATTTCAGGGCCTTTCCCCTCCCCCGGCTTCTTCATTACATCTATTTTCATTCTGTGCTCTCCACACACTGTGCACCTGTAATCTGTATCTACATTGTATTAGTAGGATCCTCCTAATTAGATTTCATTTCTTCAAGTGAGGAAAAAAGTGACATGCTAAGCCTGCCAGTTCTTTGAAGAATGTCCTAGAAGGTCAAATGGTGTGTATGTAAGGGCTTTGTGATCCGTTTGACACAAGGAAGATAAGGTTGGTCAACATTTCAGATGCCTTCAGTAATGAAAAGCAAAGTAACTGGTATTGATTCCACTCACATCAATCTCAAAATGGTAAACAAAATAATTATATCCTCTGTATAGCAGTCCCCTGGGTACATGCAGATGTACTTAACAGATTACAGACAGAAGACTGCTCACTTAAATCAGACACTACGTCAAATTCTAGTTTTCTTACTTGAACTACCATGTAGACATTAAAGCTTCTGAAATCTCTACATGCCTTATTCCTACGTACTTAACCAAAATCAGAAACTGTTAGATCAGTACTTTTCCTAGAGATTACAGCTCCAGAGTTTGTCTATTTCTGAAACAACAGAAATACCTATATTACTGGTTTTGAAGCTTTTACAGTTTTAAAATGTTGGTTTAGCACATCAAAGAAAAAGTAGTTTTTAAAATTTTAAAGTATCCCTCTCTCCTGTGCGAGACCAGCTGCTCTCCTCTACACTTCAACCTCTTTTCACAAGAAATAGTTGTGTTTATCCTGTGATTTTTATTAGTCTTTCCCTGTTTTTGTGGTACCATGACAAACTATACCCTGCATTACTCTAACTGATCAAGGCTTCTCTCTCAGGCCTTGTTTTCTGCATCATTGGTGGAATCACAGAGTTCAATCCCATATACATCAAATCCCTGCCTGACAGCCTCCTCTTCCCAACTGCATTACTGCGACAGGCACATCTGCATTTGGCACCTGTTAAGTTCTTTCACTGCCACAATCAGTAGCCAATTTCTTTGCCTAAACACTGCACCTTCAAAACACAGCAGTATTTACTCATTATTGCACAGGTAGTAAGCTTGTAGTAGAAAAAAAATAAAATCTGTAATGAGCAATACATAGTCTTGTTTATGCTTAAGATGTCTAACCAATTACAGAACTTCTCTCAGCCCAATTCTGTGTTTTCTAAAGGTAATACTACATAGAAAGGCTACTGCATTTTAACATGAGTTACTGTACTTCTTGAAATAGCGATACATAAAATGATGTAAAAAATTACAGCAGCTATACCTTTGGTTTCCATAAGAAGGAGATTTCTCCATATTGCTCTCTTGCCTTGGTTGTATCTTTAATGAATTTCAGAACATTTTAACTTGTGAAACTTTCAAGATCTTCCTAATCCCTTGTGGCACAGAGAACGGCCTTCTACTACTTTCTACATTCAGATGCACAATGCAAAGCAAATTTTTCATTTAGGGTATATAAATGGTAAATCCAGAAGAAAGGGAGCAAATACAAGGTCAAAACAATTGGGGAAGGCAAAACACCTTGTAGGGCAGAGTTTAAGACACTGACAGTTCTCTTGGCCAGTGTTAAGGTTACCAACATCACCCTCCTACAGAGAGGGAAATGAGGAGAATTTGCTAAATATAGCTAGAACTGGTTGGAAGGATGCCTATCCTTATTTGTGCAGTCATCTGCTTAATTGTGGGCAATATAGATAGCCTGAAGCAAGTGTGGATGTTCAATATTCTCTGAATTATACAACCTCAATCAGAGATTGGACTTAATTACACAGTTTACATCAGTATAAATGGAAACTTTGTATTTTGAAACTCACCGGTGTTGTACGTACCTCGATTATTTTCTCAGGTTTTTGGAATGTACTAACTGCCTTCAAAAGTGCAGTTTTAAACAAGAACGGTGAGAAAGACCATGGAACTCTTGTGTTTATTCAATAACTGTGTCCTCCAAATCCAAATGTGCGATATAAATACTCACATATACTGACATCAAAAATCAGGTTTTATGCTCAGAGCTTCTTTAAGTTTGGTACTCTGTGGAGATTGACATTTTTCTTATATTGATCTCTAAGTGCATTTTTTAAATAGTTGCAGTAATTTAAATATACATGTCAATATATCTTACAAAATCAATCCATCTTTATTTGAAAATAAAGGTGTAACAATCACACAAACCTGGAAGAAACAAGCCTAGGAAGTTTATACACCTGTGATCTAAGCTTTTGAAAGGATTCCTAAACCCTTGGTTTCAGTGACAATATTGTAAAGAAATATAATGGAATTAAACCAGCACTAGGTGCCTAAATCCCATTAAGAGTTTGGGCCTAAATTCCTAACGGATCACTGAAAGTCTCAGCTAAGGTATCAAATTATTTATATATATAACTGAGATTCTCTCATGTTCCTCTTATATATATATATATAAAACAAGCTTCATATCTGTTTAACATTAGTTCTTCAGAACCTTACTAAGGTTCCTAAAAATCAGAGTTATCATACTGCTTCTCTACTTCTAAAACAGTGGCAAGTGGTTTGTGACATCATAAATGAAATGAGGTGGTTGTTCCTTCAACTAGATAGATGAGCATGGGTTGGGATTTAGAAACCCTACAATCAGCATAGTAAGTAGTCTGTAAAAGCTGAAGACTGCTTTATCACCTGAAGGAACATAACACAATGAAACACTGGAAAAAAAATGTGGTAACCTACAGAGGTTTCCAACTTACGGATTATATGATTCAATAATCTTCCACATTAAAAACAGCCCCTTACCCTCCACCCCTAAGATACTGCTTCAGGAGAGGGAACATGGTTTTGACTTCCATTATCCTCCAGCCTGCAGCAAGGAAGTGCCTTGGTCCTGAATCAGAACCCACAGGAATTTAGCAAGTGCTATTTCTGCTCGTAGTAAAATCTTCAATATGTAATTTACATCTTGATATGTCATCATTTCTTGGTATTTAACTTCGTAACAGCTTCTCTAAAGTAGAAATTTTATTACATAAATTATGGAAGTAGCAGACTGGGTGTAGTGGAGACAGCATAAATTTCTGAATCAATACAAAATATGTCCCTGGTAGTAGTTGTTATTCTATGCAGGTATGTTATTGATTACAGTCATAATGGTCTCACTTTAGCTGCCATCAATAACTCACTCCTTGTATTGTCATACTGAATTAAAAAAGAACCAGTCTAAAAATATGAGAAGTTATACCAGCGTGGCATGACTGAGCCTGTGGTGCAAAGAAGCAAACACTGCTAGTTTAAGTTAGGATTTGTGTTTGAGCCTTCACTTGACGTTACAGCGAGAAAATAAAGTCAAATGTGATCCTTATTCAGGACAAAAGAGTATGTGTCTTAAACATTCCAGAAAACTTTTAAATTTATGGATCCTGCATACAATAACAGTTTTTAATACCGTGGGACCATTAGAATACATGCACTGTTATGCAAAAAGGAATCAAAGTTTTATGAGTGGTTATTGACACTTTAATGATGAACATGACTGAAGCTTCCTTGCATCAGATTATGAACTGTAGAAGGAATGCTAGATTACTTCCATTTTTAAAATTCCTAATTTTGGAAGATAGTCTCCATAAAATACCCGTAAAAGAGATGCTAACAAAGTGCCAGTTAGAAGATTTGATTCAACCTCGTAGACTGGATCACTCTCCAGAGAAGTCTGTCTGCATCCGCTGTCTTAATCCACAGCCAGAAGTGGCTGCCCTTTCTAAATCAAGCATCTAATTGACATGCCTGAAGTTATTGTAGCTACCCCAACTTCAGTGTCACATCTGAGATTGTCCTTCCCCGAGACAGTTGACACTTTATACTTTAAATCACTCTGCAATTTGCTTTCCTCTGGGCAATCTCTGCAGGCTTTGCTACTCTGCATGCTGTTAAAAAGAGTATAATTTTCCCCTTTAAAACCTGCAAAAATTAGACTATCCAATATCATTATATACAGTCAGTCCCTGCAAGCTGTGAATCCAGTAGCTGTGGACACTGCTGACAGTGAAACATCACAATACAGTTTCTCACCAACAGGATAATCCAGTAAGGAAGTCTGTGCCATCATTTCTGTCAGTGTTCTGAATAGCAGTTACTTAAAATTTTATCACTACATAACCCAAATTAAATATAGAACCTTTAGTGTAATGAGAAGGTTCCATGGAGGCATTCCAACTCATGGGTAGAACTTCCACCACCAGAGCAGATGAAGAAGAGACAGTTAAATTACTGAAAACAGTAGGCCTAGTTTCACTAACTTCACATTGCAATGAATGTAGATCAGTTAATAAAAGACTTTTTCATTCAGGAACAAGTTAGGGCAACATTTTTCTGTAAACCCCCCCATAATTATTTCTTTTATGAGAGCAGAAATTAACAGGGGAAGGTAACTAATCTTACAGAGAAAAAAAAAAAAAAAAAAAAAAGAGAGAAGCGTTTGTGATACACAAAGTCCAGCTCCTGTAAAGCTACTGCTCAGTACCTCAATCAGTCAATATCACTGCAGCTGTAAGAATTCTTACACAGATTACTTCATCAGGTAATTCCAAGTACATCCAATCAGAATGCAAGTCTTGGTATCAATCCCCTGAAAAGTCCACTCTAAAGAATAACAGCGCAAAGGAACACTGATGCCTAATTCTAGACTCCAAATTACTAGGTTCTGAAAGAAATAAGGAAAATAATAAATAACTTGAGTTTACCATAACGACAAAATGTAAGCACTTACCCCAGCCTGATTTACTCATTCCTTCCCTCTCACTTGCTTGCAGTGTTTAAGCTGTAATTCTTCAATAATGCATTTCAGAAGACAGTAAATGCTTCACAACTCTTAAATAAACCATAAGCAGCTGAACAGTACCTGTTCTGCAGGACAAAGGCCTGTTGCTAAGGCACTAGACTTCAAGTTTCCAATGGCTTATGATAGCAATAACAAGGCAAACAAATAATAAAAATGAAATTGTGAAAGATACCTTGACAGTGTCCTTTTAATTTTCAGCCAACTTGAGATGTCACGTAAGCACTGAAGCAGCAAAGAGATGATACTGCTTAGACAGCAAAATCTCAATTCCTCTCTGACCTACAAATCAGAAGCTAATAGATTAGTGGTGCACTGGAGTATATCTGCACAGTATCTCATGGAAACCCTGTCACAGCTTCTGAAACAAAATGCATGTGCTCTGAGATGCAGAAAAAGCATAACTATAAATAACATCAACTGAAGCATGCACAGAAGATTTTGACAACCCAGTCAAGGACCTTATGGAACAAAAATCCCAAATTGTCTAAGAAAGCCATCATATCTGAAGAGATGAAGCATACTGCATGTAGCTCAGGAACAGAAAGGTTTTCCCAGAGCAGTATAAACTGGAGAGTGAGACAGAGGCACTGCCCATATGTTCTCAATGGATCTCAGTACCTTGTAATACCGCCAGCAGCAGCATCTACCACTACGCAAGTGGTGGATGAGAATCACCTTCTTGGACCACTTAGTCTGGAATCTGTGATCTAAATATTAAAATTTTACTCTTCCTAAACAGATAGTCAAAATATGTATTTGACTACAGTCAAAAATCACTCAACTTCTCATGGTAATTAACTTCAGTTGACTGTACAGACTTAAGACTGGCAGAATCAGACCAAGATACCTTTCACAGATGTTTATCCAGATGGAACAAAACCCATGTAACTACAAAGCAAAATATATATAAATGCAGTGTCAATTTTTACAGAATTTGATAAAGTAACCTGTTAAAAGAAAGTGAAGCCAGTCACTTCAAGGGTGTAATTCTGCCTTAGTTAAGATTCATTATTTTCAGAAAGACACATTCATTCCAACAATGGTAAGCTCCCAGTAATGACAACACTGTAAGAAAATATACATTCTTTGTAGGAATGAGGAGTAACTAGACATGAGTTTCATTAACTAAATTGAAGCATTCTCTACAAAAGGTTAAAGTATTTAAAAATGCCACCCACATATACATTCCTATTGGGTATCTTACACATTTTTTATCCATAAGATTAACTAATATTCCAAGAAAAGTATTTCTTTTGGTGGGTCAAAATGTCAGACTACCCTGAAACAGTGGCAATCAATGAGTCTCATCAAGACTCCAAAATATTATTTTATTTGATCACTGTAAATACATTAATGATGAGTAGTAGATGTTGTCCACTTACTATTAAATGATTAGCCATTTACAGACAACACACCAAATGCTACTTGAAATTATGCCAGAGGGTTGACTGTCAGGCTTTCAAAAGATTGGGTATTACTAAATTAAGCTGTCTGTTCTAAGAATGTTGCACAAAACCAGTCACAAAAAGAACTGGATTCACTAGAATTCTCTTATATACTAATTAAAACAAATGTGACCTGAGCTAATGGAGAAAATACAGACCTCTAAAACCTCAGCAGACTGCACCAGAAGTAGCTTTTCAGTTTGTTTTGGACTGCCTGTGAAATGCAAGGGGAGGAGTGAAAAGGACAAACGTGGAAGACACACTTGCACCACAGTTTTTTTTCAGTTGGCTTTGCTTTACACGAGTTAGCTGAAGGAAATAAGAGCCACTTCATTATCTAAGCTGATTGCTTCTTTTCTCAGATGCTCAGGTCACTTGCCTTGCTTCAGCTCACAGGCAGACCACATCCTACCTGAAATTTAGGAAAATCTCCCTGTTCTTACTTTAATGCATAAACCCATGATTCTGCTAATGTGCTTACCTGAAGAAAATGTTTGTCAAGTTACATGTATATTCTAAATGTCTTGCATTATGGAAAGAACACTTCTTCTAAAAGCAGGTGGATTTTCATCTTAAAAATCTCATTGCCAATTTCCAAGAGACATACATGAAGTCTAAATAAGGTAACTGCACACAACACATGTGAAATTCCTTGTCCATCCATACTGGTGTAACCCTAGAGTTTGGCCTTTTCCTCCTTACTCTGCAGAGACAGGCAAGAAAGTAAAAAAAAATCGACCTAACTGCTTTGAAGGTTAACTGTGATGGCTATTAGGATGCCCCCACACCTGAGAGAATACTGGCATACTCTGGTTAAACTGGAAAGATACAAGCCAAATGTAAAATCACACTAAGCTGCTACAGCATTTGTTTACAATGTCTGTGTCAATGATTTATACTCTCACAATAAAATATTAAGAGCAACAAACTATAAACCTGGTAGCACAAGAATTCTAACAGGTTTTCCTTGCAGTGTATCAATTCTGACACTACCCAAGATCCACCAAAAGCACTGCAGATATAATGTGTTGCATTACATAAAATCAAGTCCAGAAGCTTAGTTTTATATAACTGTAGTATGCATACAGATGGTGTTCAGGACAAGATATCTAATCTAAACTACAGTTTGCAAAAAAATTGAAGTATAAGCAAGAGGCAGGAATTTTGCCATTTCCAGTACAGTGTCCTAAGTCAATAAAATGAGAAACTCACCCTATTTGTAGCTTACTGGTTCTTCCAGTATTAAAAACTTTCTGACACTGAAATCAATTGCAGAGATTTTGAATTCATAGATGAAATTCAAAGAAGGGAATTGTTTTTAATCTATTTTAGCCAAACAGTAGGTCAAAACTATGCTTATATTAATTGAAATTCAGCTTTTTATGTTGACAGCAACTATGGCAGAAAAATAAAATGAGCAAAGTCCGCTTTATAAAGATCACCAATGTCAAATAAAATACCATCTATGATCTCTGAACAATACACAAGGATAAATCATGCAGTGAAACTATGCAGTCAAACTATTGTTCTTACACACCATGCCTGCCTAATGTATTCCCTTAGCCAAGCAATGGGAAGATAAACCCATTTGCCTAATGGAGCATAAAATTTAAATATTTCAGACAAGAATTGACAGAGATGCTGTTTAAAATAAATTTAAGAATCATCCATCCAAACACCTGCCAGGATGAAGACCCCAGCAGAGTTCACAAGTTATTTTTTCTACACAAACTCCAAACTCTCCAGCCCCTGCAGTTACTTTAGTCACCGTGCATACCCTGTATTACTTTATTACAACAAACCTTTTCCTTTTTTTCCACAGGAGGTTTAATACGAGGCTGCATTTTTTTTCTCTTTTGCAGTGCCTCGCAACGTTTCTAAAATCACTAAAATTTCAGATTTTACTACTGCACCATGCAGTCCTGCACAATTTTGAAAACAAAATATGTCTAAATTTATGGAGCCTTAAAGGACTACTGTATTCCGCAGATTGCAGTACCCTATCCACAGGAAGTTACAATCAGCCAATGTCAATATTCTGTCATTTAGAACACGATTTTTTACCATAAAGTATTCCCATTAATACAAATCAGCTAGGCTGTTTCCCGCCTCCCCCCTCGCAAAACTTGTGTTTAGGGTTTAAGCTATTGGTACGATAACAGGTCTTCACTTGATTAAAAAAAAAAAAAAAAAAAGTCTGCTTAGGTTTTGGTTTTTTTTAACATGCTGTGAATCACGTTTTGCATTGTGACCTACCTAAAGGCACAACAGTACAGCATAACAAGCAAAGTGCATGTTTTCAGATTCCCCCCCTTTCACATACACAAACAAGTGCCTACATGAAAAAAAAAAAAAGAGAAAAAGCAAGAAAAACAGTCTTTACAATTTCACATTCACTAGAAGTGAACATTTCAAAGAGTTTTTCAACTTCTACAAACGTCAGATTTTAACCGTGGACCTCAATACTGCAGGGAAAGCGAAAATTAAAAAACAACCCCTAATTCTGGCTTTTAAGTCTGTAATGGATGTCGCGTGTGTGAAAAAATAGGTTAGTTTTGTTTGGTCTTTGCTACAAAGAGTCTCATCTCCTATGCACGCCACAAATAACCTGAGCAATGACTTCCCTCCATGATACGAGCTGCCCATCATATTGCAGGATTATTACAATGTTGGTTTGTTTAGGGGTTGCTTGTGTGTGTGGCTCGCGTATGTAATTCAGGCATTCGCATACATCAACTCCTCGTTGCGCATCTCACAATAAACTGATGAACGCTGTTAAACCTGAACCAGCAACCTTTAGCGAACAAAGAAGTCTAGCCCGGATTCGTGATGCAAAATCACCCCAAAACGTACTACACCCTGCAAGAACCTCACAGAAAATAGCCCGGCAACCTCATTCATTCCCCCCAAACCAGCGATGTGCTCACCATCTCCGTCTTATTTCTCCGTCCTCAGCTTATTTTCCTTGCTGCTACTGGCATCAAGGAGGCGGTGTACAAAACCAGGAAAAATGTTTTACAAAAAATAAAATGAAATGAAAAGGGGAACCTCCCCCCAACTCTTCAATAAACCGCTCGGCAGCCGCCGGGCAGCATGTCAGCCCCTTGTCTTCCTCTCCGGCTCCCCGCGCAGGAGCCGCTCCCGCCGTGCCCGCCCCGCGGGTGCCCGTCCGTCCCCCGCGCGTTCCCCGGGAGAGCGCCCGGGCTGCACCAGCTCCTCCCGCCCGCTCACCCAGCGAGGCAGCCGAGTAGTCGGAGCCGGGCTGATTTTCCCCTCCCACCTCCACATTCCTATTTACAAAGGGTATCCAAGACCATCTTTATCCAACGGGGGGGGGGGGGGGGGGGGGGGGGGGGGGAGGAAGGCGGGGGAGGTGGAAGTACTTGTTAACCCTTTTCTTACATTTACCTTTTCTACTGAGATTTTTGGAGCACACAAGGGAATTCCCCTTCTCTAGAGAGCACATGGACTCGTTGCCATCGGGCCCGCGGGGTCCCCGCTCCCGCACCCCGGCTTGGCCGCTGACGATGCTCCTGGCGGCCCCGAGGCCGCTTCAGGAAAAAGGTCCAAGGACACGGCTGGAAGACGCGCGCCCTACCCAAACTATTGCTCGGGAAACAACCGGAGCTGCCCGCGGGGACACGGGAGCGCATTGCTCGGCCAGACCACGATGCCACCGGCCGCCCCCCTTCTTATTTTTTTTTTTTCCTTTTTTTTTTTTTTTTTTTTTCTTTTTTCCCCAAGCAGCGCACATTCCTCAACACTCGCACCTGGGGGGCAGGCGCGCGGGAGGCGTGAGGGGCCGCGCGCGGGAGGCGTGAGGGGCCGCGCGCCGTGCCCGCGCCGCCGCGCGCGCCCGCGCCGCCCGCCTGCGGCTGCACGCGAACCGGCGCGCGCCTCCCGCGCGCCGCGAATTTTCCCATTGGACGGCGCCGCCGCGACCGCGCCCGGCAACCGGAGCGCCATTGGCGCGGCCCCGCCCCGCCGCCGCGCGCCGCCGGCCGCGCCGCGCGCCATTGGCCCGAGGGCCTGTCCGTCACAGAGCGGCGGCCCCGCCCCGGCGGGCGGTGGGAGTGGCCGGAGGAGCGGCCGCAGCCCCGGGGCGGGAGCGGGGCCGCTACGATCGCGGGAGACCGGGGCGCCGGCGGTGTGTGCTCGGCAGGAGCATTTCTGTCGCTTACCTGCGTGGGTGCCCCCGCCCCGCTGCGCGGCCGGAGGGTTTCTGCGCTCGGGAATGCACGCTGCCTCGCACAGCTGTTCGCCCCGCGGCTGCGCGCCCAGCTGGTGGCTGAAATGCTGTGGCAGAGGGCCCGTCAGGTGCAGCGCAGCGAGGTAATGCTGGCACGCGATCCGCATGGATTTGTCTAAGTTGACCTTCTCGGCGTTTGCAGTGGTCTGTGCGCTGCCATGGTCACACCTCGGCTTTGTCTTTGGTAACCTGAATAGCTTGAGCTTCTTAAGCCCCTATTTTTTATCGTGTTATCTCCTTCATTAATGCTACTCCTTTGAATAATTTCCTGTGTTTTTCCTCCTTCCCTCCCTAACCGTGGGTGCCAGAAGTGGTGCAGTGTTCCAGTGTCCCTGTGCTGTGGACAAAGACAGTGTCACTCCCCTGTCTTCCCTATATGTTCTGTATTTTATACAGTAAATGGTTAGAGTAATCCAGTTTACCGTAGTATTACCCTGAGAGGTCACACTGAAATAGTTAACAACTGAATTCTTTTTTGAGGTACTTTTTCTGCCATGATAGCCCCATCCCTGCATTCTTTCTTTCCAGGTGCATTTCCTTGCATTTTATATTAAAAATGCAATTTACTGGACTGGGATGAGTTATTGGGCACAGCAGATGATTTTGTATACAGTTGTGAATTATCTACTCATTTATAAGGCTTCAAAATTTACTAAGTATCTTATGTCACCTGTACAATTCATAGAGATACCAAACTAGATCAGAGCAAAAACCCATCTCTAGGAAACTGTCAGGCTCCCTGATGTCTCCTGTTTAAAGCTGCTTTTTGAGACCTCTCAGAGAAAAGATACTTAATCCATCCAAGATGTGCTTTATGCATTCCAAATAATGTGCATTCCAGCACTCGAAATAAAAAACTCTTTAAACAAATGTCAGGACTATTTCTCTTAGTTTTTGAAACCAGCTCAGGACAATTCTACGAGCCTTCATCAAGCTTCTGCTTGTATTTTAGCTTTCTCCAAGAAAGGTTCTGCCCTGACAGTACCACTCTCTTAAAGTGGTTAGAGAATCGGAGCCTGCTTGGGATCAGTCTTTTTCAAGTTTGACAAACAATGGGAGCTATACACTGATCCCCTAGGACAGGGTCTAGAAGGGGCAACAATAACCAAGCTGGTTTAGACAGAACAAAAGGTAGACACAAGAATAAAAGGGAGAGACAGAATGGCTACCAAATCCAGTATTCACAAATTCTTGCCGTGGACTCATTTTGTGCAGCCTCCTAAAAGGCTTTTTAAATGACTCTGAACTTATTCTTACTTCCCATACATATTAAAAATAGAAAAAAAACCCCAAAACAGTAAAAAACACAGTTAAGTTTTAAGCCTTTCTTCTTCCCATAGACATGACTGCTGCTGAAGGTATGCAGATTATCATCTGAATATTTTAAATGGGTATTGAGCATAGAAGCTAAACAATCTTTGGTCACAGTGATGAATCTATACTTTGAGACTAAAGCAGAGTGCCAAAAGATCAATACATAACATTTAATGTGCATGCATTTTACCAATTTCAATGTAACAGAGATTTGTATAAATTTGTCTATTTAGTCATCAGATAACTGCTTTAAATAACAATTCTGTACCTGAAAGCATAAATAGATTCTAGGTTTATATGTCTCAAGGTAATAACCGCAATCTATTACTGTGTTTCAGAAGGGCTAGTACAAATAATGATGATCATACCCAGTAATTTTCATCAGTAAATCTCAAGAGACCTTGCAAAGGTCAATGCGATCATCCCATTGTTGATGATGGAGAAGGAAAGCATTGAGATGAACTTGCTCAATGTCATATGCCAGAGCAGTGCTAAAGCTGACAATTGGCTTTCTGTATCCAGGTTTTCTGTATCCAGGATGAAGGTCTTGCCTCACAAGCCACCTAAGACATCCATATACCCCTGGAAATTCTTTTCATTACTGTTTCACATCTTGTGTATATTGTGCTTATCAGTGTTAGAACCTGGACGAGCACTCCAGGCTTTTATGGTGTTTCCTTACAGGCTTCAATTTAAAACATTATGTAATTTACAGGCTCCACCGAAACCCTCTACTGCCACCCATGAAAAAAAAAAAAAAGTCAGAAATAAAGTTTGAGATTTTTGTTTGAAAATGAAATAGTAATATTTCAGTAGGACATAAAGGTGACACAGATCCAATCCCAACCCAAATCTGCATATCTAGGTAAAATTGCTGTGTTTGGTTATCCGTCCTGATCATGCTAATAACTGAAAGCAAATTTGATGTTGTCACTTGTGTTTTCCTCCATCCTCAGGAAAGCTGTCTTGGCTGGAATTCATCCCATTGCGAGCTCAGGGCTCAGTGACTTTGGGGCCTCCCTGGTAGCAGGGTCTCTGCTGAGGGTGGTCAGGGGAACAGCATTCTACACAGGGGCCGTGTTCTGAGGGCTCGGGAGCTACATCCAAACCCACTAAGACTGTAAACACCTGGGTGTGTCTGTCCTCAGAGCTGTGAGCGCTGAGCAGCTCAGATCAGCCATGTAATGTTATTATTTCACACCTTCATAGAATCATAGAATCAGCCAGGTGAGAAGAAACCTTTAAGATCATGAAGTCCAACTTAATTACCACTGTAACGTCTATAAACCACTAAACCACATTACTGGATCTTAAACACCTTCAAGGATGGCGGCTCTGCCACCTCCCTGGGCAATCTGTTCCAATGCCTGACCACCCTAAGAGTGAAAAAATAAATTTTTCTACTACCCGAATTTTTCGCCTCAGCTTGAAACCGGATATGCCGGCAGCGCGCTGAGGCAGCCGAGAAGCAGCTCATGCACTGCGACTCCCCAATGCGCTGGAGAATGCCGGGCGGTGTCGCACCGGCCCCTCGCACACACCCCCGGGGGGAAAGGGTCGTCAGGCGGGACACGGCCCCAGGCACAGGGAAGGAGCCGGTGTCGGTGTCGGTGCCGGCGGGAGGAGCAGCCGGGCCCGGCCCCCGGAGGGGCGGTGCTGGTCGGCCCGGCCGCCCTCCGGAAGCGGCGCGGGGGACGCGCGGTGCGGCGGCCGTGGGTGAGTGCGGGAGGCGAGGGAGGGAGGGACTGAGGGGCCGGGGGTCACCGTGCCTGCAGGGCGGGCTCGGACACAGCCCAAGGGCGCCTCGGCTGCCACCAGCAGCCGGGAGCCGGTGGGCTCCTGGTTTGGGGGGCTGTATGTGCCGTTCCTGGCCACCGCCACAACCCCGGCCCTCCCCGCCAAGGAAGGTGCTGCCCCTGAGCGCCATTTGCTCAAGTTTTTTATCCTAAATTTATCCAGCGGCACCTCTTGGGATATTTTCAGGTGTCAGTTCACACCTGTTTTCCCTTGGCTATGCGATGGCATTTCATTCCTGCGTGGGTGGTAGCTGGTTGGTACTTGCGTCACTTACAGGAGTAATTATAAGTGTACAGGAGTAATGAAGTAAATTTTTAATTAAGCTGTAATACGTGGTGACCCTTTGAGGTCAAGAAATAGTCACAGATAGACGGTGAAAACTATAATGTCTTTTGGTGGTTCCTCCCTGAAGAAGATTTTACAAGCTAAAAATACAGCTTTTATCTAAGGAGCAATCCTTGCAAAAGGTTTTGGGTCTGCAGATCCCTGGCTGAGGAGAAACTCGCGCTCTTGAGAAACTGGGGCAAAGGCAGTTTTATTCCATTCTTGTAAATGTTTCTAAAGCATGATGTGGTGAAAGGTTACGTTTACTGGCATTTCTTCCTCATGGGAGCTGTACAGTGGACCTAAGTCAGAGAGAAATTAAGCAGCTGAAAATAAAATTAGCCTGTTAAACTTGGGAGTGCCATTCACCTTATGTGTTATTTTCTGTGTTTCCTAAGTGTTGTACTTTTGCATTGCTGTCTCTTGCAGGGAAGACTGACTCTTCACCTTGATAGGGTTACAAAGCCTGGATTACTTACAAATGCTCTTCATAGGGAGCAACCTCGAAGTCATCAAATTCTAGATCCACCTAGTCTACTTCGCCTTTAGTTATTAGTACTGCTACAGTAGAGTGTGTGGTACACAAGGGAAGCGCAAAGATGACAGTAAAATGCTTTAAAAATGCAGCCATGAGACACTTTTCTCTGAGGGAAAAAAAATTATTACTTTTAAGAACTAATCAAGCATCTCTTATTTTTGATGATTTTAAAGTTTGCTATTAAAAAAGCACCTCATTTAAGTAGTGCAAGAAAATACATCTAATTTTACTGCCCTTCTATGGCCATTTGAGGACTTTAGGGCTCAGTTTCATTTGGACATACTCAAAAGAGACAGTAAAATAGTTCTGTAGTCTGCTGACCACGAGTTATTGTTGTAGTACATAAAACTAGCAGATTCCAGTGCATAATGTTTTTTAGCTGTGTTTTAGACTGCACCTAAACAATAGTTTTGGATCAGTTGAGAAGTAATTCAGATCACCGTGGTAACTGACAGATGTTATTTATGATGCTTCGTTTGTGAATACGAAATACATAACAAATGGCTTCATTTTTCAAAACCTGCTACTGAGAGTTCTTTAGGGTAAAATAGTTTTATGCCAAATTGTGAACTGATTGCTTCTAATCAACCAAATGATGGTAGAACACTATGAAAAGAACATAGACAATCTATCGTGTTTGGGTCTCTTGAAAAGTCCCTCTAAATGCTACCTTATGCTGGCGTGTATCCACTCAGGCTTTTAACAGATCCCTCAAATGAGCAAAACAACACACTGTGCTGTCTACCAGAGTACTGTAGCACAGAGCAAGAATGTTAGTTACTTCAATGTCATTTCCAAATTAGTTGTGCCATTTGGAGCAGAACGCTTAATTACAGGATGTTTGTGGTTCTTGACAAGCTGGTTTGAGTGTATTAGGCATAAGTTGGACAGCAAACTAGAAACATTACAGAAATAGGAGAATGTTGCTATCATGTCATGCTTGGTAACTGTTGTGTTATTGACTAGGAATAAGCAAACTAGAATTTATAAAAGCTTATTATCCAGAGAGCAGTCTTCCCTGTCTCCAATCTAGAGCAGAGGATTTCTCCCCCCTTCCTGCAGACCTTGCCACTTTGCATAGTGTGTATATTCTGGCTTGTATTCTCCTCAAAAAGAAAATCAGAAAGCAAGTGTTTACCACAACTTAGCCTTTTCTATTTGAACTCTAAACTATGGCACCTCCTGCATCTCTAAGGATGGTCCTGAAGACACATTTTCTGTAGAAATGGTGCTCAAAAATCAGCTTTTGATCTAGCTTTGGAGTTGCTGTAGGATCAAGTTGCAAGTGGAAGTCAGTGCTGGCCTAATCTTTTTCACCTTCTCCTCTCCTTGGTCTGTGGGGACTCAGCTGGGTGAGGAGGAGGCTGAGTGGAGCACATCTGCTTTTCAGCTCCAGCACTGTGCAATGTGCTCGTCTCATCCCTGTAGTTGCAGTACAGCTTTTATGTGAGTAAGAGCTCGTGGCACCTGCATAGGGTTTTTGATTGAATGTTTATGTACTTACCGTATCTATGACAGCCTCTCTTCAGGTTGTTTTTTTCTCTTCATGTTCTGTTAATTATCGTAAATTTCAGAATGTCCAAATTTCAGTCTGACTTACAGTGTGCTTCTATTTAAGAATTTAATGGTAATATCCACGACAGGTGTTGCAAGTGCAATGTCAGCTTTGATCAAAGAAGGTACCAAAATACATTGCTTGCCTCCTTTGCCAGTTGAGCGTTTCTGCTATTTTAAGGGATAGCTCTGTTTTATCTGGCTTAAACACTTCTGTCTAAAAAAAAAAAAAGTTGGACTGTTTATATAGGACCTATAAACATTTATGCTTGTCTCAAGGCTGGCAGGTGGAGCCTGAGATAAAAAATGCTGGTCTGATATTTGGAGTTAATAAAAGCATAAATGTAACTTAAAGAACTGTAGTAACATCCAGCAGGGTTGATGGGGTGAACAAAGGTTCTGTCAAAGCAGTAGTATCTAATAATAATGACTGGGGGTTCTAGAAAGATACTGAACTGTTCAAAATATTTGTCCTTCTAGATAACTGTGGTGAGTATTGCAAACTTATTTTGCAGCTGTTTTCTGACTGGCAGTTTTTGTTTAATCTTTAGGCTGGCCAGTAATTTTGCATGAACAGCTGGACCTACTTGATTATTTGAAGGGAACTCAATAAATCAGCTAATGGAGCCTGAAACCTGTTTATTAAAATAGTGGTCTTATGAGTGATTAACTGCAAACAATTTTTTGTCAAGTAATCCATTTAATTATCTGGCAAAGCACCTGATGAATACTAGTAGCCATGTATCCACAGTCAGCAAGAGTACTCAGTGATAGTTGTCATTAAAATTGTATTTTGTATCCCTGCTTTCACCAAGTGAGCTTCTTTCCACTTTGCCAAAACCAAAAAGTTTTAAGGATTCCCCAGCACACTCACAGTAGTGCTGTTGAGGAGATCCTCTAAACCCATTGAAGGTGATCTCTTCTGAGCTGTGAGTGTTGTTTCTGAAATAGTCTGTGTGTAGAAGATCCAAGCCTTCTAGTGCTGGTAGTTCAAGTCCAGTATGATTGCAGTCTATTGAAAATTCAGCAATAGGAGTCTGAGAAGGGGCATATCACCTTCTCAAATGTAGTTAAATTTTCTCTGTATAGCTGGCAATGGGTCTTTTTAAAGACCTGGCTAATAAATCAGTAGTTATCCAAAATTCAAGACTACATCTTCATTTTATGATGAATTTATGAGGCAGTTATTTTGGGATTGACTTGATAATCAAGGCAGAGAAAGCCAAGAGTGTGATTTAATTCAATTTTCAGTGCCTTATTGTACAACCTGTAAAACAGAAAATAGTTGGGATAGCTCTGCTATTGCTGCTCTTAGCTCATAGATTATGAGTCAACTTGGGAGGGCAATTCCTTTTGTCAGCGAACAGAATTTAAAATACTTTGAGGTATATTTATATATATACAGACACACACACGCTCCTGTGCACTAATTTTCTTGTCAGGCATGTCAGGAGTGGTGCACCTTTTTCTGAGTTATTTCATGTCCTGCAGCAGAAGAGTCTCTTTGCAAGATACTGGGTTGCAAGACTGAACTTGTGCTATGACAGCAACAGCAGGCTGGTTGTAGTGCTGAACTGTGCTTAACAGGAGCCAACAGCTAAGGGCAAGCTGTTAATTTTAAAAAATCTCTATAAATCCTGCACTTGCAGCTCTGGTAATGTGAATGTAGCCAAGATGATCCATTTCCTGGTATCTCTGATGACAAATTATGTAGAAATTAAAGAGCAAGAGAGACACTTCTACATATCTTGAAAGTACTGTTAAAAATCCTGTTATTTGTACAGAAGCTTTTTAAGTCATTGGGTTGCTCAGATGGCATTCGTGTTGTGGTGTTGAATTCTGCCTCCCTCTCCTCTTGACTTACCTTGAAAGCCCTTGGTGGCAAAAGCTCTCAGTAGCAGTAAAAAATGGTTGTGTGTCATTGGGTGCTAACACTCCGATAATTGTTTGAGCAGGCACAAAAAGATCAGACTGCAGTTTTATTACCAGAAAATTGTTAATTGGGCAACACAAAATATTTGAAAGCTGTTTTGTTGGTTTGAAATGGAAAGCACATTTGTCATTCCATCTGCATAGCCAAAACTTTAAATATAGCACAAGTGCTGGAAACTCCTCATCAAAATGTAAACTCTGGACACAAGATGTCCAGTGTATTTCTGTTTGTACATGATCTTTTACCCAATGCTAAATAATAATAATTTCTCCTGGGCGTTGATAATAGCTTGGCCTAAATTATACTTTATTTGCAGGTCTGTGAGTATCTTTAATGAGGCTTTTTCTGACTTTTTCAACAGTTTGAGTCTTATTTTCTCCTTTATTCTAACAGAAGCATTTTACCTCACTTAAAAGAAGGAAAAAAAGTAAAGGTACTTTATTTGTAATGAGCAGAAAATTGCTTAGCAGGTTTTTTTTCATTCTGTTGGTAGCACTCTAGACTTTGTTAATATTTTCCCGATGCAGGTTTTTTCCCTAAAAATCGGAACTAGCCAGGCATAACTTTGAAAGAACTACCATAAGAATTTGGTTAGTAAACCAGTCTTTATAACTATTCTGTTTTGGAACTTGTATTCATGTATTTGTATTGTGAGATATTAGTACATTGCAATCCTTAAGCTTCAGCACTGCAGCAAGTTTCTCTGCTTATAATTTGCAGTGTAATTGATAATCTTTATTTACATTTTAGGCTATTACAGAATGACCTTGCATTGAGCCTTTGTGGAAGAAACAAGATTTAAACATCAGTTCTTCAATGTGCATCCTTCTATTCAAATTTGACCCACGACCAGTTTCAAAAAATGCATACAGGTGAGATGGTTGTAGTTAAAACACACTTGCTTCTGTAATATTTTACACAATTCCTTTTTGCAGCCAGTGTGTGAATTACAAACTCAAATAGTGTTAGGTGTTCAATTGTGCTTTTATATTGTTTAACTTCATGGCTTTCCCCATTGGAGAAGTTACTGTAGCATTTTTACACAAAACCCTTTGGGTTTAGACTGTCTGAAGTCTTGGGCTTTGTAATCATGGACCTTCTGCTGGTGATCTGTCATGGGCTGTGGGAGTCCTTTAAATATTGTACTCCAGTGTTTGGAGTGCCTTCTACTTCATTATTTAAGCTAAGGTGAATCCTGTTTGTTGGGCATCACACTTGTAGCTATCCCCTGCTTTCAGTGTGATAGGGATGTTTAGGGCTTCCAGTTTGCAACCAAGAAACTTCTAGTAAGTGTCCTAACCTTCCCCGCACCCCCCCCCCCCCCCCCCCCCATCTGCTTGCAATTAAAACTGTAGCCAGTAAACTAAGTCACATGTATGAAATGTTTAGGCAAAAACTGAAGGAAAAACAAGCTTGGAGGCTTCTAGGTAAGTTTATGAGAATTTCTTGATGATATACAGTGAGTTTCCAAAATATTAAACATCCTGTAATCATTTTCTCTCTCATTGTAGCCTGTCATTTTTAAATTTCAGATCCAACATCAGTATCTTTGAGTACACTGAGTATGTAGTAAAAAGACAGCACTTCAGACTATTAAGTTTTATTGTTTTCTGTATTTATATATACCAGATAGGTTCCATATTATTTTGTAGGGTACAAGTATTGGTATTCATCCAGAAATCATCAGAGTCAGTCTGCTCAGTAAATTGTGCCTTTCACTGACTTGTTTTCCTCTCCTCTTGTATTAAGAAGCAGATGCCATTCTATAGAAAGAGAGGAAACGAGAACCGAAACCTCAATTGTCCACAGAGTGCATTCCTTTCTGCATCTGGAGCCTGCCTAAAAAGGGATTTTGTTTATGATGTGACTGGTGCTGAATTAATATATCCATTTATTTGGTCTGACTTGCTTTGTGTTGGTAGTTAGCGAAAGACAGATTCATCAATTTGATGCCTCTTGGGAAAATCCTTTGGATGTAAACTGCAGTTGCTTGCCAAGTGAACTTTCTGCCATGATCAATATTTAAAAGTAGAACTTAGAGTAGTTTGCTTGCTATAAAAAATTGCATCAAGATTGAAATTGTTAATTTATATCAGAAAACAACTTGCTGTCAGTGTCAGAATAGGACAACACTTTTGAGATGTTTGGCCCAAATTCAGGAGTTGTATTTAACTTTTTCTGTATCTTTTGTTAAGCAGTGCCTTGCTCTGTACCTGAGATAAATCACTCTGAGCTGCCTGTTTGGGTGATAAATGCCAGGCCACAGTGTTCTTGGTGTCAGATTTTAACATCAGATACATAACTTTAGTCCTTTTTTTTTTTTTCCTTAAGACACCATAACTAAATCTCTTTGCTTTCCTTTATTCAGGAGAATGTTGAAGTTCTTTCTTTATTAAAGTTCCTATGTTTTTTTTTCACCTTTGCTTCAGCTTTCTGAAGAGCTGAGTCTCAGGTCTGAGTATCAGCTGGGAGTGGTGCCCAGCCCTCCTACCCTCCTAATTCCAAGCAGTATTAGAGCCATTGGACCAAGTGAGACATCTCTCAACAAGTCCTTGCTAAGTGTAATTTTTCTTGACAGTTCAAGCATTGCTGTGCTGTAGCTCTGTTTATTTCATGGTGAGGTCTTGGAAGTTTTCCCAAACAAAATGGGATTCCTGTACCTGCAGATACTAATTTCTCTGTTCATCATGGAGCAGGCAATTAAACCTTCCTTACTGTTCTCTGCTTTGCATCTCTAACTGAAAGAAAGTGTCAGTAATAGGCATTAAAAGTTGTAAAGACTGACAGCTTGTCATTGACTGAGTTTACTGACTAGAAGAAAATGGCCAAGCTAAAACATGTTCTCTGTAACACTCGGGAGAATTTTCCATCCAGGTAGACTCTGGCTTCTAGACCAATATATTGGTCAATTTTCTTGAGCACCTAATGAAGCAAAGAGCTCACCCTTGTGACACACTAATAAATCCATCTGCCTGTACCTTTGCAACTTGTTCTGTTTTCTCTCTCTCGGCCTATTTGTGGTAAAGTTTAGTGCACTGCAACAAGCTCTTTACTGTAGTCCATTATTATTGTCAGAGGTAATATGCTGCCTTTACATCTTTGTGAATAGTCCTGTGAGCATCTTACAAATAAATGGTTCAAGCTTCAAAGCTATCATCACAGGCTCTTTCTGGAGCTGAATTGCATTGTAGGAAATTGCTTTAATGGAATGATTTCTCATGTTTTCATTTCTCTCGATAGTAAAATAAATCTTAATATGCAAATCCTAATACATTTGAATTATTTCAGCTATAAAAATAGCTGAATAGGCTTTTTGCAATTTATTAGAAGATGAGGGTCACTTAATATTGCTCCTTTTCACTATAATTATGTTTCATAAAAGATAAGAGATATTTTTTTTATTATGCTCTTGTATACTATCCTTGTGCTAAATTTAGGGATCTGCATTAAACCTGAGATGGGGAATATTCAATCACACAAGAAAGACTTAGCTTATTTTTAGTATTTAGGTACTATAAACAAACCGTAGTTTTACGTCAAGAATTATTGAAGGCAAAGTATAATTGAAACTTCAGGAGATGAGAAGTGCACTTCAGGCAAACTGTTTTTTAACCGTGGAGATACTCATTTAAATAAAAATCTGTGAAAGGAGGCTGCATCCTGCTAATGGGGCTATGTTGAAGTAAGGTGACAGAAATTTGGTAAACCAGCTGAAAGCGTATAGCTCAAAGACTAGAATCAGCTAGAAGAAGAGAAATTATGTAAGTTTGAAAGGAAAGATAAAAATGTTCATACAGTTTGCTTTCCAACAGATGTTATCTTTGTTGGGCAAAATACTAAGCACTTACCTCACAGAAAGGATGCCATTGAAGTGTCAGGTTTTTCTGGTATCTCTGTGGTTGATTATGAGTCTTTTTGTTTAGTATTTCTAATGTGCAACTTGTAGCTCACAGTCCTCTTTTAAAACACTGTATTAGGGAAGAGATAAATTTGCAAGAAAGTTCAGAAACCTGCAGAAAATGTGAGTACATCTGAATGCTGAGCAAAGTAATGAGATGTCATTGGAATTGATTCTGGTGTGTTGTGGCTAAAAATTAGAATTAAAATTGTATAGTCTGTCTTCAGTTTCCAGTTGCAAACTCGTCTTCTGCTGTGCAGATGTAATTGAGTTGCAGCTGGTAGGAGGAACTGACAGTGAAGAAGATACTGAGGTTATGGAAAACTGGTTAAAAAAAACCTGCAGGTTTTTGAAAGATGGCATTTCATTAAAATTAAATTAAGCAACATAGCTGGAGAGAAGGGGGAGCGTTCACTGTCTCACAGTTGAAATAAAGGCAAGTCATGTTGTGGGTACTGATGAGCAGGACTTTGGGAGCTGCACTCACCTGCTGCCCTGAGCCTCCACACACGCCTTGCCTGGGGTGTGGCCTTTTACCTTTACTTGGATCAGCCAAATCCATAACCTGCTCCCCAGGTGAGGATGTTCTGCCAATGAAAAACACTTAAAAAACCAGTTTCAAAATAATAATGATTTTCTTTAATTAAGCTGTAGCTTTGTGCTGAGGAATCTTAAAGTTGTTTATGCAGTCTTAATTCAGTGTCTTCTGTTGTAAGTATTATTTTTTGAAGACACAGTTGCCTCACTCACTCAACAAGATGGACTTGCTGAGTGTCTCATGACAGTGAAAGAGAAGGCTCCTGTCAGATGTCAGTCGAACTTTACACTGAGCGATAAAGGTGAGATGGGAGATAAAGGATGGTTTCGTGCTTGAAATGAGTTAATGCTCTGGAAAAAATTGGATTCTGCTCCTGCCTGTACTGCAAAGTTCCAATTTGTGAGTAATAGTGTCTTTTTTTTCCTCTTGGGTTCTACAGGCTTATTCTAGCAGCTAATAGGGATGAATTTTACCACAGACCATCCAAATCAGCTGAATTTTGGGACAGCAGCAATGAGATCCTTAGTGGTATGTATATCTTGCTGTTTTGAGTGATTTTTGTATAATTTAATTGTTACCTTTCTAATAAGAAGTTTTCTTCTTCCTTATACATCTAAGGAAAACATGTTGTAAATTTGAAACGTTTTTAAATTTTAATGTGTTTAATAATCTAACTCTTACTTCTTCCATTAGGTCTGGATATGGAGGAGGGAAAACAAGGAGGGACGTGGCTGGGAATCAGTAAGAAAGGCAAGATGGCAGCCCTGACAAACTATATGCAGCCAAAGATTGATAAAAATGCAAAAGGAAGAGGTATGGAGGAGTTGAAATTAAAAAAAACATAAAAGGAATTGAACAACAAACCCTGATATTCCAGTAAAACAGTGATGATTACAATATTAATTTTCTTAACACAGCTTTCTGGACAAATAGAATGTTTATGTGCTGTAAACAAAATTTTTGAACTGATGAGTTTGAGTACATATGTGAGGAACTTGGATAATGATTTTTTGATCAAGCAGGCATAAGTAAAACAAGATGTAGTGCCTAGAGCTTGAAATCACATTCATACAAGAAATGCAGCAGCACCATCTCCTCTGGAAAGTAATTCTAATTAACAGGCAGAAAAATTAGCCAAGCATTTGAGCTAGTTTTAGATTACAGTCAACTTTTTTGAGTGTGTATTTGTATTCAAACACCTGTGTCAGGAATGCAACTTGGATTATGGTGGAGGCAGTCTAAAAGAGTCTTCTCCCCCACTGATAAAACAGAGGAGCAGAAATAATAGGAGAAAACCTCTTTCAAAGAGGATGCTCAAAACAGCACATCCCTGGGGTGTTTTAAAGTAAAAATATGTGTTTGTGACTGTCATGCAGTCACATTGGGAATATATTGCAATAACAAAACATGTTTTACAGAGAAACAAATGAACCCTGTCATTTGTATTTCATTTTAGGGTCATATATCAGGGAAATGAAGCAAGACAAGAAAGAAAGAATTTGCAAGGTGGAAGGAGAGGAAAGGTGCATCCAGTCCAGAGTAGTTAGTAAATGTGAATTCTTAGAATTTTTGACCAAGAGCTTTCAACTGAGTTTTTCAGAGTAAAAATCAAGCTCTTAATGTGAACGTGTGACAGTGATGTAAGACCTTTAAAGGTTGGTTCATTATTTGGGTTGATTTTGTGGTTTGGGGTTTTCTTCCACTGTTACAGCCTGATGGCAACAGGAATCTTTATCTTTCTGTTTATTTTACCAGGCCTGTCACAATAGTGAGCATGCACTTACAAGTTGCTCTGTGTACTCCTCTTTCTTAGGTGCTCTTGTAACAAACTTCCTGACTGCAGATCTGGACAGCTACACTTATTTGAAGAAAGTTTCAGTAGAGGGACATCTTTACAATGGATTTAATTTATTAGCAGCTGACTTGAAGTAAGTGTACAAACCATCACAGTTCAAATGTCAGAGGGAGAAAGATGATAACAGTGCTGTACATACAAGTCATATCACCAAAGTGTAACAATATGAAAGCCTGTCACAAACTAAATTTAGAGCTCATGGTTTTTCCTCATAGGCATGCAAGGCCCTAATTTTTTTGTAGTCTTCCTTTCCTTTGTTATTTTTTTATCATTAAAACCCTGGAGGGCTAGCTTGTATTCTAACCATTGCTTCCCACAAAACTTCTTGTGACTCCCTGATAGGCTGTAGACAGTCTTTATCCTGGAGGCTCTGGGGCTTGTATTTTGAGAAAACAAAGCCTTGGCTCATCATTTCTCAGACACCTTTTTTCTCTGAGAGTTGACGTGCTGCAGCAGGCTTAGAACAGCTGAAAGCTTTCAAGCTATTATTCCTGTCAGAGTGTCTGTGTCATTAATTTTCCTGAGCCATTAAAAATCAGCACAAGACAAATAAACATTAACTTAAAGTTTCTGTAGCCGAGAAAGGATGTTGGATACTTGATCATAATCAGTGTGGTTGGCACAATCCTTTCCACTGCTTGTGCGTGTGTCTATGCACAAGTACATCTGATTTTCCTTTGCATTCTGCCTGATGGAGAAGAGTGGAAACCCAGGGCTAAGGCATCTCCAGGCCATGTGTCAGCTCCCAGTTGGATGCACGCTGCATGACTGGGAGCACATCTGAACTGCCAGGAGCACACTGCTGCTTTGGCACACTTGGTGCAGAAGCATTAATCTTATTAGACAACCTGATGGTGCAGGGCATTTTCCCACTCAGCTTTTCTGCATGCTTCTGGGAATACACTTCAAGCAGGAGGTCAGAGAGTTTACTGTTTTCGGTGGAAATAATTTCTAGCACCTTCTCACTAGCTGGTGTTGTGTTTACATTTTCACTTTCTGTATTAGACCACCTTCAGCTGGTGGCTCAGACTTACCAGTCAGTTCTGTGAAGATACCACGAGTGTAATCTTGTTTGGTGTGCCTGCTTAGAAATAAACATATAAGTTATGTTTCCAGAGATTCAATCCAGAAGATGGCCCGGCAGTTGGAGGGTTTGATGCTTTTTATTCTGTGCTTTATCAAGTTCATCATCTCACCAGAGACTTCCCAAAATTTTTCAGTTGCTTAAATTAATTTTTTCCATGGTCAGAGGATCTGACTTTTTGAGCTTTCTTCTGTATGTAGCTGTGTGCTAGGTTGCATAAATTGGAAGGCTATCTTTAAAAAGCAGCAGAAGAAATAGGTGTTTTCAAGCAAACATCATATTCAAGGTGTGACCTAGCAAGCAGTAAGTTTCAGTTCTCTTCATTTTAATATAGGTAAATAGAATAGTCATAATGGCTGCTAGTATGACGATATTAAAGTTGTTGATTGATGTTATTTAAGGCAATCATTCCTGTGTTGGTTTTGTTTGTTTATTCCTCCATGCTGGGCTGATAGAGAGCTGTATGCTCCATTGAATAGTCTTTCTGTGGTGATACAGGTCATAATTCCTTGTTGAATAGCACTCTAAAAGCTGTGTGTGTTGATTAACTTCTCCATTTTGACATGTCCTTAGCCTTGGATACCCTGATGAAATGAAATTCTTGGCAAGCTAATGATGCAGAGCAATTTCAATAAGATTTGTAAACCTGTAATTTTAGAAATTAGAATTACTCCAAAGAGAAATGTGGTATATGTATGGGAGCTACTTCTCTGTGTAAATAGAAAATGTTATTGTAGTTGATGCTATTTTGTTGGGCCATGTTACTGTTCAAAACAAAGATTGAGGACTATTCTTAACATGTTTTTCCTTTGTGTAACAAATAGTGATTGGCTCTGTTAGAGTGTGTGAAATGGAGGGGAAACTCAGATTGAGAGTGTAAATGAAGCACTGGTAGAAAGGGGTCTACCTGAGCACATGATCCTGCTGAGTGTAAGCAACATGTTTAGAGAGATTTACAGTGTTTGAATCTTCAGGTACGCATTTCAGAAAAAGAAATTTTATCTTCTCTCTGTGTGATTATGATGACAATATGCTAAATGACAGGTGCCATAATACAAGAAGGGGAGCTGGAAACTACTGTACAGGTTGTAAAATCTCATTATTTGTTTCCACAGCTTGGTGTGACTCTTATTTTAGCATGCATGGGTTTTGACACTTTTAGTGTAATAATCTATTTACGCTGTTGCATCTCTTTATGTCACTTTAAACACTATTGATTTCTTGTTTTAAGAAAATTACTCAGTACTTTTATTTTTCTGATTTTCAGTTTATCATCTTCGGTGTACCTGCTGAGTATGGGAGTCATGAATATTTATTCAATTCTGCTAAACATAGTTTTATGTTGAATTAAAGCATGTAACAAACAGTGTCTGTTTGGAATCTTGTGCAGCTGCAAAATTGGCTTCTAGGAAGGCAGCATTGCCACTCCTCTCATTTTGACTGTCTGTAGGTCTGGTTAGAAAGGAGAAAGATTATCAGAGGCTGGACTGCTCTCTAAGTAAACACCTGCTGATATTCAAAGGGGTTTTCCTTCTTTCTCCATTTGTGATAATACCTGAATGCAGTGAGCTGCTTTTGTTGATGATTAGAACATCTTTCCTGGCCTGGGGAACCTTGTGTTTATGTCCAACAAATCTACTGCTGCACCTACTTAGGCTTTCATGGGTATCTCAGCCTTGTGTCAGGGCTGTTGTGGCAGCATCTCACTTGTGTTCCTTACTGCCAAGTGTGTAATCCAAGTGTGTAATACTGAGGGCCCTGAAGGACAGATTGGCAGGTTCTTGTCTCCCACCCAGCAAGTGTAGAGCCTCTGACAGGCTGTCAGTTAGAACCCGTGCAGTTCATGTGCAGTAAGATCCCTGTGTCCCAGGAGTGAATTGAATAGGCAAATTGTCCCTTGCAAACAAGGCAGCTGAGGGGATTGCAGGAAAATGCCTTTTGGCATTTGGCTTTTCTGCTCTCCCCTGTCGAGCCAGTTTTCAATCCCTGCAGGGAAAATGTAGTAAACTGCACCATCACCTGCAGGCTCTCGCTTAGCATGGTTACCATGACCTGGCTGGGTGGGAAGGATTTGAGTGCTCTCCAGAGACTGGATTTTCAGAGTGAGATAGGGTCAGAGTGTTGGTGTGAAAAGAGCATGGATGGTCAGGTGCCTGGGATTGCTCTGTTAGCTCATTTCCTTTTCTTCTTGTGCACTTCCTAATTCAGTATCACCTTTTGCAGAGTACACCTGTCTTGCTTCTTGTGGCTCCCTCATGAAAAATGAGGTGTTTCTGCATAGATCTTTAGTCATTTCCAGTGGATGGGTGGACAGTCTAATGTCAAAAGAAAGGAAAATGCTTCTGAAAAACTTCTTTTATTTTATCTCTTTCCTCTGGTGTTGGCTTCTGCCTGGCCCAAAATATCAGGACAGTGCCAAAGAGATGTTTAGACACTGACAGCAAAATCAGAGTCGTGTTTTATGGCAGACTTTGTATGCTGTGAGTATCTGGCAGAATTCTTTTTGCCATTTTATTTGAGGGTAGGTGGTACATGTTTGGGTTTTATAGTTGGTGGTTTGGTGTTTGCTTGTTTTTAGCTTCAGAACAGAGAGTTATCTGATTAGATCATGAACATTGAAGAAAAGAAAATGAATCTATGAACCATACTACTTACTGGAAACTAGGAAACTACTGTACAACATTTCAACGTTGTATAGCATTTCAGTGTTGCTTCCAGTTTCATCTTTTGACCTTGCAGAAAAAATACATGCCCAGATTATTCATAAAACAATCCAATGTCCTTGTCTGTAGCAGAGTAGAGCTCAGTGCCCAGGGGAGTGATTGCTTGGTGATAAACACACTCTGTACAACTTTACTGCCTCACTACTTTTTTCCTTTTTCTTTCATTCTGTGTTTTTGTTGGACATGACTTGGAGCCACCTTGCAGTTGAAGCAGGGCAGGAGTGCAGAAGGACATTGCTTATGTTTCATGAGCATTAAGAAGTGATTGTGGCAAACTCTGTATGGCTTTCATGTTGCTGTGAAGCTTCTTTTACTACTGAGATTTGTGCTGCCTAGAATATTTCCTGGAACATTTATTATTGCTTACATTTTTTGACAGAATGATGAATCTGAGAGCATAATTTTAGTTTCTTTCTGCTGTCAGCTATGGCTGGGATTTAAAAATACGTCTTTTGGGTCCTATTGTCATCACTTTAATTATGCCTTTATTTCTCCTGCAGTGAAATTGATATTTATACTTGTAAGGCTGTGAGGGAAGAGAATCTTGAGTACGGGCCAGGGTTTTGAGGCTATTGCTGTGATCAAGCTTACAGTGATTTTTTTCATCTTGGCTTCTGCTTTGATGTTCAGTACTGAGTACCTGTAAACAGTAGGAAGGGAATAGGCAGAGCCAACTGATAAAAGAAAGAGTAGCAGACTGGCACAGTGAACTAAATTTTGAAAGTATCCCCATTTCAGAAGTCTCTTGAGAGGCTTTAGTCTTGACAGAAGGCAGCGGCAGTGCTGAAGTGGAGGTAAGTGAAAACACTCATCTGGGGGAGTGTGCATCCCATAAAAAACAGATGTCCTGAATTAGTGACCCAGCAGTTTGTATGTATTCCCTGTCTTCTTAATAAACTCCAGGGAATCTTGTTACTAAATTTGTCAGTGACAGAAATCTTGGAAGAGATGCTAGAGGATTATATTCTCTCATGTAAAAAGCCATTCTAAAGGAAGTCAGCAGTGCCACTTACTCACCATGCAGTCTCATCTATGACAGGCCTTGTGTTACAGCTGTGTTCCAGGGCTTCCTTGGGCCATTTGTCCTCCTTTCCAGCTAACTCTGTCTTGTGGGACTTCAGCTTGTAACAATTGCTCTGATCTTTTCTCTTCGCAGACCTTCCACGGCAGGTATTTGAAAAGAGAGTAGTTGATGCACCAATACAATAGTTTGTGTGATTTCTGATGCCTTAACTAAAAAAACCTAAGGTGGGCTGTTGTCTGTGGAGAGTTCAGGTCTTGACGTAAACATAAGTAAATTTGAACAAGGGTCTTAACGATGAGAAGAAAAAGATACGGAAAATAAATGTATTTTTAGCCACTAGAGGAAAGTTCAGAAACATTACACATTTCTTTTAATAGCTGATGAATTGTGAATTGAGTAACTGAGATATTATATGATATTTAACAATAAAAATAGAGTATACAGTATGCCTGCTATAACTGCTGTCTTCGGCCTGTGTTGAAAAACTTGATCATCTTTCTGTGTGGTATCAGAAAGCTCTTATGGGTTTGAGAGGAGGAAGAGTAATGCATGGAGCAAGGCAGTTCTATTTTTGCTTTATGTGGGCTTTTTTTTGTATTCTTCTTCTTGAATCTTCTGACTTCTATAATTAATTAATATTTCCTTCTTCACTTGACTATCTTGCAAAGGACACTGTAGAATGTCTTTCATAATGGCTTTTCAAGAAGAATATAAACAGCTAAATCAAGACTGTTTTGCTTGTTATTAAGGTTTGAGTAGCGGATGCTAAGTTATGCAGAGCAATTTAAGTTCCAGTACATCATTAATGAGATTGCATTCTATATACTCTGATTTGCATCAGTGCAGAGACACTCCTTTATGTCTTAGGAAAAAATGAGGAGTTGGAAATGGCTTCTCTCCTGCATTATGTTTTATGCTACTTAATGCAAATTCAATCTTAACTGCAACTTTTGGGTTTGGTTTTTTTGTTTGTTTGGGTTTGGGTTTTTTCGGTTTGTTTTTTTTTAATTTGAAAAGCCTGCTTTCTGAGGAGCAGGAGCTTGGGAGACAAATTCAAAACTGAACTATGGTCAGAGTATGTTTGTTGGTAACTGTGAGCAAGTAAATCACTAGGGGGAAATACAGAATTAGATCTTATTGCTGTATTCTGGCAAATTAAAAAACAACAACAACAAAAACACCACAAAAAAACCAACACCAACTGGAAGTGATCTGAGGAATCACTATTCCATGTCAGCTGATTGAGCGATGTTGAGAGTGAGCCATCTAATGGCAAACCATCTCCCACAGGACACACAAGGCTTATTGATGACTTTCTTTCTATTTTTTTTCCCCTTATCAGTTGGTTTGGTGTTTCTGTTGTCAGTATCAGTGTGACTGTTTAAATCCCTGCTGTTTGGATATGCTGATACCATCTCTGTCAAATAAGAGTTGTTTGCAGTGTTGGAAGCTGTTTCTGAACCTTGTGCAAGACCCTCCCTGCGCTGTGTGCACAAGAGAAAGCAAGTGCTGCAGCCAGTGCCTACAATTAGAGAGAGATTCAGTGACTACAGTGATCTGAAAACAGCCAAGAAATGCACAAAGGACCCAACTGTGCCCTGCAGCATTGCTGGAAGTGGGCCTAAAATGCACTTCTGCCATCAGTGGCCAGCAGCAGTTAGGGGCTTAGAATGCAGGAAGGATTCAAAAGAGGTGATGAGGGAAAGGGTACTTGCTGTGATGGACAATTCCTTTGTTTTCATCTGCCCCCTTCTCCCAGGCAGCTAAATCTCCAGTTAACGAAAACCAGGTTTTTGTCATTGCACCTGGCTACTTCCGTGCAGAAGTTACGGGGTTTTACTGAATTTTATTGCTGTTGTGTTTAAAAATGATAATGGTACTTCTTGATAGTGGTGCAGCTAATACAGTGTTCTGAGAGGAGGAAAGTAATAAAACTCATCAATGTCTGGTATCATAGGAGTAACAGTGGGAGAAGCATCTTACTGTGCTCAGAGATTGCATGAAATTAAAGCATAATCAAATATAGAAGCTGATGGCTTTTCAAGGAGAAATTTATATTTATATTTTTCAGTACCACCAAAGGAGATGTAATTTGCTACTATGGAAACAGAGGAGATCCAGAACCTGTTTTCCTAAATGCTGGTAGGTTTTCTTCAGAAAAGTCTGAGTATTACTTTTTCTTATGTAGCTGTGTATTTTTCTAGTAATTTAGCTACTTAAGCATTGTCTTTGCTGACTGACTTTTTCTTTGCATTCTTTCAAAGAAAATACTATTAAATATCCTTGAATTCATTTAGGTTTTTGTAAATAACTTTCAGTAAAGAATCAATAGTTCATTAAAAAATTCTATCCATGTTAGTGTACCCACCTGCAGTGCAATTAGTGGAATACTGCTTAGGTAACTATGGGAGGACAGAAGTCTGTCTTGAGAAATGGAATTTTCGAGGGATCTGACCCTAACTCCCCTTACCCAGGACTTTGAAGGTCACAGTATGACTCTGCTTCCCCAGGGACAGACTTTGCTTTAAAAAAAAATAAAATCTTTCCTATCAGGAGGATTGATTCTGAAATATTTCAAATCTAGTTCTTTGCTAGCTCGCTAGAGAGAACAGTGCTCCAGAGTTCACCATCAGAAAGGCAATTTAAATGGAACCAGGACATGTGGAAGGCTCTGAGCAGTGTAGCTGGTTGGTGACAGTTGATGGCAGAGCCTTACTTTGCCAGCTTAGATTAATGGTCAAAATGTGGCTGCCTATAGGCAAATTGTTATTGTAGCAATTACAGCATAAATTTTTGGAAACAACTACTAGATTTTGTACAGCTA
Source organism: Hirundo rustica (assembly GCF_015227805.2). Classification (NCBI taxonomy): domain Eukaryota; kingdom Metazoa; phylum Chordata; class Aves; order Passeriformes; family Hirundinidae; genus Hirundo; species Hirundo rustica. The sequence continues at coordinate 7,148,790 of NC_053466.1, read as the reverse complement.
CAAACATAAAACAGGTTTTAATGCAGACATTTTTTTTTAAATTTAAAATCTGGCCCTGTTGTAATGAGAAATTGAGTCACAAATTTTGGGTATCTGCAGACTGTACCAAAGGTAGTTCTGGTCTCTGTGCTCAGGCAACAGACTCCTGTGTACATGGCTGCCTTTAGGAAGGGAGGATGTCTGGGAATCTCTCTTGTCTGGATTGTGGTGAAAGGGTGCCTCTAAAGAGGAAGGTCTTTCTTGTCATCCAGTGTTGCTTTGCAGTGTTTTTCAAAAGTAAAATCAGAGGCAAAGATAACTTAGGATTAATATCACTAAACTGGATAAGACTAGATTGCAGAAATTACAAAATTCTGTTGTGCCTTCATGGTTTAGCAAACGAGAAATTTAAACTAACTGCTGTAGGTATGGACTAGAGTACAACTGAAACCCAGTACTGAGCCCAGGGGAGTGCTTAAGCACAGCCCAGCATAAGATGGGAGCCTGCTGTATTCTGTTCAGGAATGGGGCTTGTGTGTTTATGGCACACCTGCAGGTAAAGATTGGCTGGGGAATCACTTACACTTTATTAACTTTTTTAAAATCTGTAATGACAATTGAAATCACCAGAATGCACTTTCCAGTTAAATTGGGCTTTTTTTGTGTGTGTGTATGTGTAGGAATATATGGATTGAGTAATTCTTTGTTGGATACACCATGGAAGAAGGTTCAATATGGGAAGCAGCTTTTCACAGAAGTGGTCAAGAGAAGTGAAGACCTTACCAAGGAAGATTTGGTGCAGGAGCTTCTGACAGTGATGAATAATCAAGAGCCGTAAGAACATGATAGCTGGATTTTACTCAAAACACAACATGACCCATTTAAAAAAATGCACATAGAAAGTGTTCTGAAAGAAAAAAAGCTTTTTTCCTTGATACTAATTGAAAGTAGTGTTCTCACAGAGCCTGACTTTCAACAGTACTGATTTTTAAGCAGGAGACACAATTAGACTACTGCAATCTTAGAACTCATCAGCTGTGTGCTGGTTTCTCTGTGCCCTTTTTTTTTGAAAGATTGCACTTCTCTTGGTAAGGGCAATGAGTGCATGACTAGGGATGTGCAAGCTGCTTGCTGTCAGCTTTTTGGAGGCTCAGGTAGGTTTGGTTACTGCACTTAGAGAAAGCACTTGTTTACATAGTTCATGAAATAATTTGGGTGGGAAGGGACCTTAAAGATCTTCTGGTGCCAGCCTCTGTCATGGACAGGGACACTGTCCACTAGCTCAGGTTGCTCAGAGACCCATCCAGCCTGGCCTTGAGCACTTCCAGGGGTGGGGCATCCACAGCTTCTCTGGGCAGCCTGTGCCAGGGCCTCAGCACCCTCACAGGGGGTGAGCAGGTTTGTGTGAGCAGCTTTTACTGTTCCGTATTGCTGCACAGAGTGTAGACAGAGGGTGGAGAAGCAACCTCAAACGTGCAGTTGTTCCAGGCTAAGTGGGGGAAGGAGATGAGGAAGTATTTGTACAATTCAGCTGCAGGAAGTCAGTCAAGGAAGTTCCACTCAAGTAAGTCCTCAAGAGATGAGTCTGAGATGTGAGGAAGGTTCCTGCGCTCACAGGTGATTGCACAGTGAACCTGGGCCCATCAGCTGGATGTTCAGAAGGAAAGGAAGTTGATGCCACTTCAGTGTGCAGACATGATGTAGGGTACAGGAGATGCTGTGCTCTGAATTCATACCTTTGCTCACTATCTGGTAACTTTTATGTTTAGCTTGATTTTTATCTGTCTGGGAAGTGATTAGAGTTGAAGCAAAGTTGTTTCTGGTATGTAGATCAAATTTCCCAAATGCAACAGCAAATTTTAATGCCAGCAGTCATGAAAGTGGCATTTTTCAGTGGTTCAAAATAAAGTTTTATTTAAGAACTCAGACATCTGAGCAATGAGTAGGAATTAGGGAGTCTGCTAAGCTATCTTAATAGCTTTTTTCATCTGCTGTCACAACAAGGGATTTTTAAAAAAATTGTTAGACTTTATACTTTTTACTAGTAAAAAGACAAAGGTGTAAGACGCAATATAGTCAAATGATCTTTCCTTAATGTTCAGTAATTCCATTTGATCTCATCTGAATATAAAAGGGAAATATTTACTTACAAAAAGCAATATTTAAAACTAAGCCTGTAATCTTTCCAGATCACACTTCAAGATGAAATGTTCTGTTCATAAGAAATACAAAGATGTGGGCATGCACTCACTTTGAACTTTCTTAAAATACCTGTTTCTTATTACTTTGTGATCTTTTTGTGTGTGCACATCACAGGAATTTAATGGGTACAGTGGTTGGTTTTAGCATAGCATTCCATTCCTTCCTGATAGGTTGTTGTCCATTTCCCCCTCTCTTCTGCTTCATCCCTGCCTTTGACTGTTATCTCAGGCATGTCCTGGAACTCCTTCCAGTTCAGGAGGGATGAATGGGTTAATATTGGAGAATTTTTTTCTTTCTTTTTAACTATTTTCCTACTTTTTTTCAGTCAACTGCCAGACCCTGCAATTGAAGACCAAGGGAAGGATTATATCCGTCCTATATTGAACAAGTATGCAGCTTTGTGTGTTCGTTGTCCAAATTATGGAACAAGGTAAAAAAATCAGCTAGAAATATATGTGTACTGGATGAAAGCATATCTCAAATCAAAATTGTGCTATTGTGAGTTTAAATTCTACAGTGGCTGCTTTTTTTTTTTTTTTTTTTTTTCCAGATATAGTCTAGTATAATTCAATAATGTATTTCCTTGGTCAGTATTTGAGTGTCTGGGATTTGCTGATGAAGAGCATTTGAAGCTCACACTGTGGTTCATCTTTGATGGAGAGCACAGCACAGCTTTAACTTGTCCCAGATAAGATAATACAGTTCTCCTGCTTCCCCAGTGCAGCAGCAGATCTGAGCACCTCTAACTTTGCTCTTACCAGAGATACTACAGAACACATTTCTCCTTCATGAGCAGGAATCATGTCATCTGCACTGCTAAATCAGAGTTTTCCTTAGACATTGTGTTGTAAAACAGATCTGCCATTTTCATACATTAAAAACCTATCGCTCTTGTTCAGAAGAACCTGTATTTCCACTTCTTCCCTAACTGCTGCTGCTGTTTTTACTGAGATGTTCTCACTCTGCTCTGACTGTTCCGCCAAAGCTGTAAGAAGAAGAGAATAATGAAATGCAAATCTTCATTTACTCTTCAATGGGCCAAAATTGGTGAACCCTGTTGCTGCTGGTAGGGAATTGCTACTCTAAAAGTCTGCCAATGATTTTGTCAGATTGGTGACAAGGTCTGCCATAGTATTTCCTCTGTAGAGATGGGAGTTGAGAAGCAGAGAGTGCTCACTGCTGTAGGCATTTTAAGTTGGTATTCTGAGAGAGATACTCAGTATTTACAGTGGTTTTTTTTAATGAATTAGAAGAACATTTTAAATATAGGATAATGAAATCTTAACATGGTAACAAAGCACCTTTCCTTCCCTTGCTTCACAGATTGGAGCCATTTCAGAGGAAACAAGGATAACTTGATAGAAATACTGACCTTCTACTGCTGAATTAGCACACATTTCAAGTCTCCCTACTGCTATAATTGTATGCTCACACTTACCTTTCCCTTAGCAACAGGGCTTAGTGAATAGAGGTTGTTAACTGGGCCTCACATATTCTTCAGAGGAAATTAAATGCTTTTTTTATATGAGTGAACAACTGTGAAGTGACTTGGGAAAGGCCACCAGATCAGGATGGTGGAAAATTCCTACTGTCAGTCATCCCTCAGTGGAAGGGTACTGCAGTGCCCACAGAGAAATGACAGCTTACCCAAGGCAAAGTGGAATAGATGCACAACTGGCATCTGCTTTTCAGTGAAAACATATTTCCTATTTGGAAGGTTCCTAGAGGGAGAAACCTTTTTCTGTGATCACGTATCAGTGTTCTGTGATAATGATTAACAATGTTTAAATCTCAATGGACAGTTGATTTGAAGGAGGAATGAAGAGAGTACAGTTGATACGAATAATCCTTAGGGGTACATATAGGCTGTGAAGGAAAACTTAGTTTTATGTTACTTCTTTCTGAGTGGAGCACTTTGCATTGAGTTTAAGCTTTTGTCATACTCTCTGCAATAAGCAGATTTGTGTGTCAGCTGCTGCAAGTGCAGCAGGGAATCAAGGCAGTGGAGTGACAGAAGTGACTGAAAATGCCCATTTGAACTTGCCAGGATGATTTCTGCCCTGCTCATGTGATGATGATGTGCTCAGGATTAAAAAAAAAAAAAGGTTACAACATTTGGGAATGAGGGATGGCAGCCTGGAAGTTTTAATAGTGGAGCCCAGGTGTAACCTTGTGCTGTTGTGCTGTTGCAGGACAAACACGGTCGTGCTCATCGATGCCGAGGGACACGTAACTTTCACCGAGCGCAACATGATCAATGCTGATGTCAACCAGTGGAAAACAAGCACCTATGAATTCAAACTGCACAGCTAACAACTTTCCACATGAATGGTTGGTAATAATAGCAATGAGAGAACAAGCCATTAAGCTCTAGTAAATGTTTTGTGCCAGCCTCCACAAGCTAAAAATAGCAAGGAAAGCAAAAGTTTAAATAAACTGATAGCATACCCTATCAAGCTCACAAATGCTTTGGAGAAAACCAGATGAAGATGCTGTTTTTACATGAAGTAGCCACTTACAATCAGAAATATTTTATTTAATATCGCCCCCCCTTTCAGGGCAAGGCCATCTTTGTCCAAGACAAAGTCATTGCTTTTTTGTGGGTGTGGATTTTTTTAAAGATGTTATAAGTAAACTTGGTTTTAGTTCTAATAGTGGGGAGATATTTGCTGCTTTTATTGTTCTATATGAAGGTTTTACCAAACTTTGCTTTATGTTCAACACATGCTGTTAAGATTGTACAGCTGATGCCAATGTGCATTAAATGAATGTATCTTATCCTGGTAGTATTAAGTGCTTTAGTCTCATTTAAGCTTTTTAGTGCTATGGTGCAATGTTCTGCCTGGGGAGGGCAGAGAGTTCTTTAAATTGGTTTTTGTATAGATAGTACAGCAATAGATCTTATTTCTAGAACTTTATCTGAGAATCAAGGTAGGGAATTTAGTTCATTCTCTGTTCACTTTTACTGAAAGAGCCATGGGAGCAGACTTGCTTCTCTTTGACCTGAATAAAACTATTTGTGCTGTGACATCCTGTTTCCTGATAGTCTAAGTAGCAATATTGTTTTTATTATTTTCTTCCCCAGCAAGCAGGTAAGGAATAGGTACCTGTTTGCAAACAGAAGATGAGGTTTTCATATATTGGCTGCTTTGTACATAAAAAATCTTGGATTCATTTCTTTATTGGTATAATATGTTACAGCCTGGAGTGACTGCTCATAGATTTTTAGTAAAAATAGCTATGTGTTGTAAGGTGACACTGTTGCAGTCTTATATTGGTGAAAAGGTTGGGTATTAAAAGGTACTTCCTATGTTCTAACACCTGTGAATTAAAAAGCTATTTAAATGCGTGCTTTTTCAATTATTCAGTGCCAGTGTAGGTAATGGAAGATTCTAGCTAATATCAGGATATTTGAAAACCCTAAGCTATCTTTGTTTCTGTTGGTGTTCTGTTTTGACTTATTTTGAATACTGAATATTAAGTTAGTAGTGGATCACCACTGTTTTTTCCTTTAGGTATTCTGACTGTATTTTCACAAGCCTCTGATTTTAATTAATAATTGCAAAGTAGACACATTTTTGATACTCTTTGGAAGATGTGCAGCTGTGTTTCTGTACTCAAGCTGGGCATTTGTGTTTGGGCATTCTCGTGTGTGTGTGTGTGTGTGTGTGTGTGTGTGTGTGTGTGTGTGTGTGTGTGTGTGTGTGTGATGGAGGCAGCAGTAAATGAGACTTTTCCATTGAGGTGAAGCACTGTGAAAGGCCATTTCCAGATTTGTGATTGTCAGGAGATGCTGAAGCAGCATTTAGTCAAATCTCTTCTTCAGATTTGCATATTTAAATAGCTTCTAGATAACCAGGACTGCTTACATGACTAGTCACAGGCTGTGGAGTCAGTTCTGTATAATTGATTTTTTGACCACCTTGATTGCAAGACAGTCAACAGTTGTGTTGCTTTAGAACTCAAAATCTTCCAGACTGTCCTGAGCTGCAGGAAATGGTTAGCCCTTTTTAATTTTTGATGACTTCTTAAACCCTGTATTTGTATGGATAAAAATGTTAACTGTTATTTTTAGATGCAAAGAAGTAGCTAAAGTTGTCTTAAATTTGAGTTTGACACATCCATACCTAGAAACAAAGTTCTGCCTCGATAGCTTGTTCTGAGAGTTTGCATAGCCAACTTTTTTATATCCACTTACAAATAGTGGGTATTTAAACATGACATTCTCTTTGAAGACATTATCATAAAGGCAAGCAGAATACTTGCATGCAGTATCATGCTAAAAGTATTTATAAACTTTGGTTTTTATAGCAGTCCTGTAATAATGAAAATCTATTATTAGTTTTTATAGGCAAAGAAAGGCGAATCAGAGCTTAGAGATAAATATGGATTATAATCATAATCCTGATATGCTTGAATCAAAATTCTAAATCTGGGACTTGCTTTTTCTGACAAAATAAATAGGAAAGAGCCCATACCTTGCATGTTTTTTTATCACATCAGAATAGATAATGAAGTGAGGTCTTTTAGCTTCTTTGGAAGCTTGTGAGAGTTTTGTCATTGACTTCAGTGGAAACAGGATCAGGGCTGCTGTGCAGATACCAAGTGCTGCTTGCTCATAGAAGTGATAAAGTATTTGTGAAGTGTACGATCTACTCTGTGCAAATTAGAGTTGCAATGAATCCACTGGAAGAAGGAGACTACCTACAGTTAACAAAGAAAGTATTTTATTTTTATAAAAGTATTTTTAATAATAAAAGGGAATTTTAAATACCAGTTTTAAAGGATATAAAGGGTTATATAGGAAACTGTTGCATGGCATTTTGCTAAGTTTATTTATGCATATCATCTCTTCAAAGTCATATATTTACAAGAGATTTTTGTTTCCTGATTTTTTCCTATCGGAATGGTAGTGGAAGAAATTTAAAAATATGTAAAACCTCAGTTATGTTTTTTTGCTTAAAATTGTGTCATAATTGTTGTTTACATGTGTGTTCAAAACTGGAATCAGAATAAAGTCAAGCTGGTGACCAGTCTTTGTTGACATTTGTAGATTGTGCATTATTGCACATGTTTTTGTTCATTTGCCTGTAACTTGGTGTGATACAATGAAGCAAAATCTTTAATGTTGTATTAACAACGAAGGAGGTGCAATGTAAGTTCCATTTCTGGTACTTAATTCCATGTTAAGAGTGCTGTATTTTTTCTGGGGTTTTTATGTCGTGTTGTGGGTGTTTCCTTATTCTGTGCTATTGTATGGTTGTCTTATACAGGTAAGAAATTGGAAAATATTTGAAAGGTAGGAAAGAGCAAAATCAATGCTTCCTTAGGGAAAAGTGGAGCCTCACAAAATGCTACTGGAAGATGGGAATCTGGGTTCACTGTGGAAAAATCCTTGGCAGACTTGAGACTCCTGTTACAGTGAGTAGAGCCTGCATCAATGTTCTGCCATGCTGGCCCCTGCAGTGGTGGTGAAATTGTCTCATCTCCCTTGCAGTAGCTTAATAAAACACACCTGAACAGAGCAGAGGAGGAGTTGGGCCTTTGGACATCCTCTCTATGTTCAAAGCTTAGCTGATACTTCGTTTTTAAAAATTAAATACACCAAACTAACTAATTAAGATAAAATATTGATAAGACTTGGAACACTGATTTTGTAATATCATAGGGAAATAAGTGATTTCAAAATTAATTTTGAAATGCTAAGCAGTAATAAGGCAATAATTAAAGTATCTTACATTTCAATTTTAGCCTGTAGAACTTAATGCACATTTATAGCTTAGCAAGCATCCCTATTTATCTGGAATATTAGCTACTAGGAGTTAGTTTTATTTCATTCAGATTGCTTAACAGGACATGGCTGATATTCTTCATCTGATTCATTTTCTGCAGAGAAGTCTTGGTGCTAGCTTCTGAGGATCAAGGAAATAGTCTCGACTTGGTGACAATAACATCAGTACTGCAATCAGCTGGAGAGGCATGAACTGTGAGAATTCCAAAATCCATCAGTATGACTCATGCTGGGAAATGTAGGTTAAGGTGAACAGAGCAAAGAAATGTTGAATATATTTCATATATCTATATATTTAAAATTATCTCTGTAATATTGTGTATCAAGAACTTATAAGCTGAATGAAAAAAAATACCATATTGACATACTCAAATTTACCATATCTTTTAAAACAGAAGACATAAGCACTGAAGTTAGGATCACAGATGAGGGAGAAATAATAAATATTACAATATTAAGCAGGATAACCAAAAATTACAATGCATAAGTCATACACAACACAGATGAGGAAAAAATGCAGTATCTCTGCTGATTTGCATTAAATTTTTGTGTCTTAGTACTAGAAAGATACATGGAGAAAGGTAAATGAAAGCTAAATGCAGATCAGAAGATGGAGAAAGGAAGGGGAAACAGAGAACACACAATGATGTTCTTGTTTGTGATCCTGCTCTTTTTAAGGCCTCTGAGGACGACAGTGCCTGCAGAGGTACTCAGGTGCCTTGGAACTTGCCTCTGGTGATGCAGGAGTGTTTTCCTCCCGTGTCTCACCTGACACACAGAGCCGGCCTTGGTCGGTAATTTGCCAGACCGGGTAAACACATTGCTTGCTTCCGTTCTGTGGACAAAACCACATCACTTTTCAGATGTTAATTAAGATATATTAAGTAATAAACTGGAAGATATGTGGGGCCAGTAGCCTCTCTTCTTGTGGTACAACATTATAATTAGTATTCAATGATTGAGGTTTTTGCCTCTGTTAAAGGAATGCACTCTTCCAAGAAAAAGAATGAGAAAGTTAGGGTTTGGGTGGTTGTTTTTCTCTCCCTGTGCTATCTCTGCTGTCAATAGCTACTCAAAATAGCTGTGTAAAGCCTCATCTTAGTCAGATGCATTATCCATCTCCTGTTTCTCTTGTCTCATTGGAATGACTGGCATTTCGAGAGGAATTAACTGTCCTCTCAGTTACAGATAGGTCTGCATTATCGCCCTGGTTTGATTAGTGCCCTTACATGGTTTTCCTGACAGTCCCTGTTTACTGTGCCTCGGCTCACATTTCAGGGCAGCCTCAGGTCACAGGGTCTGGGCTGCTTTCAGATAGAACAGGTAAGTGTGCTTGAGGGATGCACCAAGTGTTCTCCAACAGATAACAGGTTTAGCCTGAGCAAAACTCTTTGAAATGCACCTCACATGAAGATTAAGTTCTCTGCGCCAGTTGTTTTGCTGCATAAATCTTCATATGTTGTCCTGCTGTGCTTCTAGATGTAGCATGTATAGATGTGTCTTTGCAATATGGCAGTTGCAAATTTTTTCTGTTTTCTTTAGCCATATATTGTGCCAGTCAAGTCTGAGTTCTCTTGTTGTAACGTGCATAAGTTTAGACTGGCAAAGCAATCCGGGGATGGCAGTTGCATAAAAAACAACCCTAGCAGCACAACTGTGCTTTCAGAACTGTAATTGGCCTCTGTTGGGTAAAACAAAGGTACTGACATTTGTGGTTTTGCTCATATAAGTGCAACTATACCTGGATTTTTGACAGCCAAAGATTACGCTCCTGATTCGTGTCTGTGTGCTGCCAGCAGTACGGAGAGGAGTCCAGGCTGAGCAGCTGTAGTTCACACAGTGTGTCCAACCAAGTGTGCTTTGTTATCACAGCTTTGAGTTCCAACCATCACGCTGTATAATGGCTCACAAGAAAAATTACCATGCAACAGCAGCTGGGGAGAAGCCAGAATGTCTGAAGTAGTTGTCAGTGCAATACTACCACAACTCCGTGAAGTGACTGAGATTGACTTGGTTTAACTGGTGGAGATGCACGGTGTGCAAACAGGCACGAGGCTGACTCAGAGGAATTTTTTTCTTTTTAAGTTCATAAAGAGCAGATAAATACTGCCTATTTCAGAAAAGTGTTCTGAACTATTTGGATGACAGGGCCTCTAGAAAGCAAAGTATGAAGACTACTATTCTGTCCCAGATAGTTATTATTTCTTTTTCTCTAATATTCCCCCTAAATAAATTGAGTGTATTTAGGAATGCAAGATTTTCAGCCATAGAAGTAAGTTCTGTGTATGAAGAACACGTAAGGGAAGCCTCAGCCTCTGCTGATATCACCAGCCCAGGAGCAACTGGGAACTGAACAGAATATTCCTTCTGAATGGCCCATGCAGTCCAGTTTCTAATGTGAAGTCACTTGGTTTTGGCTTTATTTTTTCTTGTTTTAATTTCCAGATTTCAATGTAAAGCTGTTACCTTTTTATTTGACCTCTTAGACATCATACCCCACTTTAAGCAATATTGTCTTCAGAAAAATGACTGCATTACTGGGAAAATTCTCACAGCGGTCTGAAACTTGGGAGAATCATTTGGCTGAAGTGTTTCCAACGAAAATCAGAAGTCATATGTGATTCTGTAGACAACACAATTTAGTTTATGTTGAATCTGTGAATGGCAGGAGCATGGTGAATAATTCTGTGGTATCTTTGAGCCAAAGGATGTGTCTACTTTGATTATTTTTTGTAGCAATCAACCACCTCTTTTGACATTCGAGAACTGATCTGAGATTGCTCATGGGATCCTGTTGACATCTTTCCATGGCTGTGAAGTGATGTCTGACAGATTAGATTGAGGAGAGCAGATTGCAGCAAAAAGTGAAAGACAAAGACGTAATGCAAGCAAATACCAGTTTACCAATGCCCCCCCAAAATGTAAAAAGCTGTAGTGTAACTTATTTTACTAAAATGAATGTAATGCAGGCTGAGCAAAACTTGTCTTGCAGCAGCTTTTGCTGTTGGAACAGCACAGTGTGTGCTGCAGTTACTGACATAGGAAGAATATGAAAAAGCCACTGGCTCCACCTAATCTTCATTCCGATGAATGCAGCCCGTTAACTTCATTGGGAAGCCCATAGTTTTGTCTTTATAGGCTTTTGATTGCTGTGTTTTGTGTTGACAGCAGATTTCTGTCCAGCCTTTGATATCTTGTGCGTGAAAATCTCCTTGTCATTAGGAACTGGTTTTTCTGTTGATAATGACACTTCACGGTATTATGGTTAATCCTGATGGCACCATGCAGGTAGACCTGTATGTTTCTAATTCAAAAGTTGAAGATTTTTGTACATGTTTGACAAGTCTTCCATCAGAAGTCCAGGTGATGAAAAATTTCAGGTGAGTTTTGCACCTTATTAAACAGCAGAGCAGATCACATTTAATTCTCCAGAAGTCACATCAACTTTCTGGTTTAAAAATTTAACCACAATTTGAGCATTGTTTTGATGAAAATGTTGTTTTGTTAATGGATTATTATCCTTTTGTTTATAAAAAGTTGGACAAACACAAAGATGGAAAGACCTAACAGTGGTCTTCTGAATAAGTTTTAAAGGTTTTTTAAAAATATCTTTCATAGCAGTACTTGGGGACCTCAAAGATATGAGATCAGTGAAGTACTAGAAAAAGATTCCCATGTCCTGAAATTACACATGAAACAAACACAAACATACTGTTGGTGACAAAACCAGGATATATTATCACAATATTTTGTGTCTAATGTTGATTTCAAACTAGCGAAGGACAAAAGAACCAACTCTCTAAATAAGTGTATCAATAAAAGCTTTGTATCGCTCACGAATTATAAAACAATAGAGCAAATTAGGACAGCAAATGTTCATTTACACTTTAGAAGTAATTTTACATAAATTGTGTAGGTTATTTTCAATAATTATTTAGGAATCCTGTCTAAACACTGCAGTCAGATTTGGGACTTGTTCTGTGAACTTCTTGGTACATAGAGCAAGAGAAAGGGCCCGACTTTGATTTATACTTTTTAGGTAAATCAGTCTTAAAGCAGTAATGCTGTAGTTTTCATGTTTAAAGACACAAAACAACGTCTGCAGGGAAAAGTGGCTTTTTTTGTAGCCGGCCCGTTATAGGGGGAAAAGGCCCGAGCGCTGCCCGGGCACACAAAGGACCCGCCCGCCCCGCCATGGCCCGGGCTGTGAGGGCGGGCGCCTCTCGCGTGCCTATTGGCGGAGCGCGGGAACGGGCACGGGAACGGGCCAATGGCAGCCGGCATTTCAAATCGGTGACGGCGGACGCTGCGAGTGCCATTGGCTCGGCGCGCCCGTGCTCCCGCCCGCGGGGACCGGAGGGGCCCAGCGCAGGCGTTTAAAGATGGCGGCGGCGCGGAGTGTGGGACGGCGATCGTGAGGCGGCCGGACTCGCCCTCACCCGCAGCCCCGGCACAGGAGCGGCGGGGCCGCCGGGGATGGCCCAGGTGGGTGCGGGCCCCGCGAGGCGACGGGCAGGGCGAGCCTGCGCGGGCACCAACCCCTGCGCCCCGCAGGCCGTGGCGCCAGCGGGCCCGCCGCGCTCCTGCCGCCTGCCCGGAGCGGCCCCCGGGCGCGGAGCCCAGAGGAGCCTCTCCCCGAGCACCGACATCCCATCGCTGGAAGGCGCTGCCCTGCGCGGCGGGTGCTGCCGTGCGGCGCTTCCCCTGCGCCCGGCCTGAGCGGCCTCCGCTCAGAGCTGGTGTTCTGTTTTGTTTCGTGCAGGATTTTCTTTGCTTGCTTTCTGTTTTGGGGGATTGTTTTGGTGGTTTTTTTTTTTTTTTTTTTTAGTTTCCCGCCCACCCCCAGCCACCTCCCTACTCGCCTCGGCGTGGGATTGCGTTCAGGATTGTGGAAGGGAAGGAAACGCCATGTCTGTACCCTGGGCCCCTCCTGGTCCGGGGGTGATGGGGAGGATCGGCTCCGGCGGTTCCTCAGCCCCGCGGGTGTCTGGGCAGAGGGAGGCACGGGGGTCCCGCCGGACTCGGCCCTTTGTACAGCGGACAGGAGCGTGTCTCGGCTCCGCAGCAAAGTTGGGAAGAAAAGGCACCAACGTGTGTGCGGGCGCGCAGGGGCTTTTTTAGTTCTGGCACGTTGTAGATAATGTGATATCTCTGTAACTCTCAGGATTCTTCTTCATGTATTCTTTCTATTATTAGTAAATTATCTCGTTCAGCCTCTGTACGGTTAATTCTCCTAGTTTTCTTCATCTTTTTTTTTGGTTGGAAACAGTTCCTTCTTTTGTACCTCCTTTCCTTAGGCTTCAGGTTTGTCTGCAAAGTTTGTTAGCCCACCGAGACCTGAATATCCAGGCGTTGCTCGACCATAAACTGGAATTGGGTGAAGAAGACAGTCAATTTCTTTATTCTGTTAGGTTGCAAGTTAGAGATCTTGGAATTAGATCTTTTATTTTTGTTTTGTGATTTGAGAGGTTGTTCTGTCTGTTTGTGTAATTAAATTTGGGGGCTCCTATTTTTAATTCTAGATGAGGAATTGCTAGGCTTTTTGGGTAGCTCCTTTTCATTATCAGGGTTATTTTGCTCTTTTAGAGAAAGAAAAGGGATTTTGGTTCCTTATGTCTGCTGTTTTTCTTTACAGGAAACTTAGATATGATGGGAAAGGAAGGCTCTGATTTTTGCCTTTTGTACATCAATTTCTTGTCTTACATAATTAATCAAACCATCTAAATGTTGCCAGAAAACTGCTTAGGCTCTAAAAGCAACTGTTGTTTTGCCGTTTCTGAGGATGGCTTTCCAGAATTATGTACTCTGTTCCTTCTGAAATGGAATGAAGTGTTATGAAGTAGAGAAGCTCTCAAGCCTTGTCTTTATTTGCCATTGATAATGTATTGTTGGGCTCTGGCTGCATTTTCTTAACAGTCCTTGAAGACTGACTTAGACAAAGTGGTTCTTCTGTTCAGAATCTTTCTGCTCTAAAGCTGATAACGAGATGAGTTCCTACATGTAGTATTAAAGAATATTTTCTTTTGGTACTTCGTGTTCTGGCTTAAAAAAAATAAATTCAGTCTGTTCAGGTTTTGCTTTGGGTTTGTTTGGTTTTTTTTTTTTTTTTTAAGCAGTCATGATAAATAGGATTGATTACTCAAGTTCTATGTGTTGAACAGACATTATACACTAGGTATAAAGAAGAGAAGGTAGATGACTTTGAGTGGGGAATTACTTTTACATGGGTTAATGGATCAGCACCCAAGTTGCCTTTGGGGGCTGGAGGATGAGGAGGAGGACTTTGTATTTGGTTAGCAGAAAAGGCCACTTTTGTGGTCTACTGAATGTGAAGTAAGCAGCCTCTGACACAGCTTCTTTTCAAAAGTGACTGCTGTCCTGCTGGAACTGAAGGGAATTTATCTTTGAGTTTGGCTGATGCTGGTTACAGATATTAAGATTCTGTTTCTTTCCTTCCTTGAAAAAAGATACCCTTTCTTTGTGTATTTCTCTCCTATCCCTTTTCTGTCTGATTGTGGGCAGGGGCAGTGGTACTTATTAAACAAAGTAGTTTTGGTTTTTTCCTTTCTGCATTTGAAGGACCTCTGTAAGACAACCAGGCCAAGATTACTCTGCTTTCTTTGGGACCAATGCAGTTTGCTACATTACATTTATATGCACCCCCTATATCTGTACTGTTTCGTTTACATGAAACTTTTTAAAATGATCAGCTAAAACAAGAGTGAGCAGTTAAATATGTGGAAATTTTGTGTGTTGGTGATCTGCAGAACGTGAGCTGTGTACTCAAGTTTGTACTGCCTCGTACAGCTGCCAGTGGAGTTCTGTCTCTTTGGAAGGAATCCTTATGGAAACTGTTAATGGAACTTGGTGGAGACTTAGAGAATAAAATCTGTTATTTCAGGGTAACTTAATGGAGAATCACAATAGGAAACCGACTTATGTTACAATGTAGTTTGATATGCTGAGCCTTTCTCTGTGTGGCTGTTATGTTCCCTCACATGGGGCTCATTTGGCGGTTTGTAACCACAGGCTCATCCAACTCATCCGTTCGCCTTTCCTCCCTTCTGTCTGTCTCTTCAAATACCTGGTAGCTCAGTGGTTTTGTTGCGTTGTTTTGTTGTTTTTTCCCAGCCCCTGATATAAAGGGCATATTGTAATGTCAGCTGGCAGGGGAGTAGATGGGAATTGGACCTGTGTTCCTCTGCTTCTGCCTTGCTTTTTGTGGCTTATAGGCAGGTATTGTAGTCCACTGTAACTGCAGAGCCACTGTTACCTATAATCAAAAGAGAGGAAAAGAACCTTGCAACCGTGTTAGATTAGTAACAGACCTTTCTTTGGAAGCTTCCAGGTGTCTGATAGGGATGAGCACCCCTGGCACTGGGTTTCTTCTATTATAAGGTTAATTAATCTAACCGGTTCATCCAACAGGAGATTCAGTTGCCTCAGTAACCCACCCCGGGTCAGCCCCTTGGAGTTGCTCCAAGGGTTTTCTGCCCACTTATTATGTCTTACTGTAGGTCCCCTACTTAGAATAAGACTAAACAATATTCCAGGAATGTGTTTAGAAGGTCAGCTTATTGTTCTAAAACCTAAGAGAAAGGGTAGGAAGGAAAAGTACTAGAGTTAATTAAGGAGCTATATAACTACATAATAATAGTCTACAGAGCTGCAGATAAATGGAAAATGTATAAAGAGCAAAAACCTTTTTGGCATCACTACCAGGCTGTTATCTTACCCTAGGGATGTGGCAGGTTCCTGGCTAGAAATGGAAAAAGCTCATTTGAAGCCATCTTGGTCCAGTACTTTTCCTGGCCCGGTGTGTGTGCTGAGGAGCAGACAATCCCTGGCAGTGATTTGCTGTGCATCATTCAGCTATTCATCGTTTCACAGGCAGCAAGAAAGGGAAGACAACAAGAATATAATTATTACCAGTACTTGAACAGAATAACAGGACGACTTTCCTGTAAAGAGCAGAGGCTTGTATCAGTGCACTACCAAAGCTGGGCAGGTAAAGGTTAAGTTCTATGTTTTGACACTGGTGTTAAAATACTTTAGCGTAGGAGCAGGATGTGTATTAGGGATCTGGAAGTGGCAGTCATGATTGTCTTAGCTTTGTCAAAAATAACTTTCTCTTTGGACCATGGAGCTCCTCAAACACAAGGGAAGGTTTTGCTCTTTCAAATTCTAGGAGGCGGATTTCAGTATTCCATTTCTGTGTGAATTAATTCCGTATGCTGTTTTCAGGAGTCTTTAGAAGACTCTTTGAGTTGGAAAAATTAGATGAGTTAGGCATTTAGTTTCCAGGAGTTACTGAACTCATGCTGTGACTTTAGATTCTTTTGTTTAGAATTAAGACACTAATGATTTACTGTGAAGAATTTAAATTTTTAACTTTTTTATTTTGCATTTTTTAATATGAAGATGAGGGAATTTATTAGATAAATATATTTCCATGGGTGTTCTCTACATTGCATGTTTCAGAACCTGTTGAAAGCTGAAGGAATTGCTCATTGCCGAGGTCATTCATATTGTAGGATGAAATGGATTTAGATATATAGAATTGCTGGTCTTACTGGTGAATGAGCCATTTTTCAATCTGAGGATTAATGTGTTGGTATCAGAGAAGATGGGATTGTTTTAGAATACTTACCAGTTTTTTTCCTTAGTAATTTTATATTGCATGTCAAAATCAGCATGTTGGATGTGTCACAATTTTGAGTAGGTTTGAAAACCCCACACATATCAGAAAACCACCACAAAATACAAATTCCTCTGCTGCCCCAGCAAAACTTGCTTTGTTGCCATATTAGAGTTTGCTCTGTTATATATTATGCTTTCTTCCAGCTTCCAGGTAGGTAACTTCTGTATATTGCTGAATTTTAATTGATGCCATTATAACTTCTGATTCCCAGCTTTGTGCCTTGCCCCAGGTGGTGTTTGGATATTGCTGTTGGTTTGTTCTGCCTGGGCTGTAGAGATCCATGAGAGAATTACTCTTGGTTCCTCCTGGTCCCTCATGACAACCCAGACCTTCTGCCCTGTTGCCTTCAGTGTTATACAGCAACATGTGAGATCTTGGAGCTTGTCTTTCCAAGATACTTGGGAAGATTTTCTCTGCCAGCTGGGGATACTTTGAACAGAGCAGATTCAGCCAGCTGGCTGCCTGGGGCAGAGTGACAGTGCTTCATTTCTAGCTCCTAGGAGCATTTAAGCCTAGTTTGGGCTGGCATGGAGGGACTTGGAGAAACCAAAGTAAACAGGTAAGAAATGATCCTACTTTTTCCCCAGATGCTTATGGTCCTCCACAGATGACAAAAGTAAAATTGAAGAAGACATCATAGATGTGGTAGAAAGAACCACCTAATATGAAAAATAAACCTTAAACAAATACTCCCTATCACCTGTAAAATTTCCTAGAGAAATTGAGTACTTTTCCCAGGTTAAATTCCCTAAAGCACGGGCTTCTAAATACTTTCCAAAATTAATTTGAGCTTTAATGCTATGTATCTCAACCTGATTAAGTAGTTCCATAGTAGTGCAAAATGCAAGATCGAATGTCTAATATCTGGTTATCTAGAGAGTAATTTTCTGTGACATCTTAGTAATTTGTGAGATGTCAGAAATAGCTGATAACTTCTATAAAGCCATGTCTATAGACTTCAAAATTTTGTTGGTTTTGCAGATTGTCTTAAACTGTAAGCTAATTATCCTTTCTGCTGTGTGGGTAAGTATGGCTTGAATACCAGGTCGTTTCAGATTATGGGAGAACTTCCCCAAAATGCAGGTTTTTGTTTGTCATGCTTAATGCTCTTCCCGCTGACCAAACAGAAAGAGTCAACTAATCATAAAGGTAAATTAGTAATTAGTAAATTCTTGTGCTGGTATACAGACTGCTCTAGTTTCAGCCTCCTTCCAGATGGTATCTGGGTACCCTGCTTTTCTCACTAGAAGTGTCACTCTTCTACTTGAAATTTCGTGCTGGAAGGGGTGACATGTTTTCTTTCTGGCTAGGATACTATTTCCATTTTTTTCCTGTGACAATTTTTTTTGTTTGTTTGTTTGCTCTTGTAGGTTGAAAGAAGAAAAGGAGACCAGCTTGTCCAGTGAAGATGCACTCTTAGTCTTCAGCTATTTAAGCTGAATGCATTGTGATTTCCAATAATTGAGACAGTGATTCTGAAAGCTGTCTACATTAATGAAAAGAACAATGTAGTCAGCTTAACTGAATCATCAGTGTTGCATATTGAATAGAACATGATAAACCAATCCTGATGGACTTACGCATGTTAGGAATATAGAGATAAACATTTATTAAGGCATTGTTGTTTTTAAAACAGTAGTTTTAAAAATGGAGAGCTATGAAAATGTACCACCCCTCCCTAAAGAACCTGCAAGAGAAATGAATGTGGAGAATCACCCTTGTCGCCCACCTCTGCCGCCCAACGAACAGCCTCCACCACCTCCCCTGCAAACGTCCAGTGACGCAGAGGTAATGGACGTTGGCTCTGGTGGTGATGGACAGTCAGATACCCCTGCTGGGGACACGCACAGTCTCTGCAGAACACAGCTGCTCACAAAGGGATCTGCCTGCTACAAAAGTCGTCTCATCATAGACCCCAACTGTAGTGACCAAAGCCCCAGAACCGCTCGTCACGCACCGTCAGTCCGAAAGTTCACCCCAGATCTTAAGTTACTGAAGGATGTGAAGATTAGCGTGAGCTTTACAGAAAGCTGCAAAAGCAAAGATAGGAAAGTTCTGTACACTGGAGTTGAGCAGGATTATAAGGCAGATGCAGAGTTTGGTATTAATAATGTCAATGGGGATTTGCATGTTTGTCCTTTCGGTGGTAGTAATGGTAAAGCTGTAGGGATAGGGGGTGAAAGTGATGACAAGAAGGATGATGAAAATGATATTGATCAGGAAAAGAGAGTGGAATTTGCAGTTCTGGATGAGCTAGAAGACTTTACCGACAATTTGATGGAAATAGATGAAGAAGGAGGAGGGTTCACATCTAAAGCAATCGTTCAAAGAGATAAAGTGGATGAAGAAACCTTGAATTTCTCATATGAGGTAAGTAGATCCACAGGTCTTTGCGGGTAAGAGGTTTCCAAGTGGCTAGAAAAAATATGCAAAGAAATAATCTCTTCTAGAAGTGTGCAGTACGTGAGTCAAAATCGCAGAATTTTCAGAGACAGAGCTTTGGCTGAGAACCTCTGTAAACTTTTAGTCAAACTTCGGAGTTGTGTTGCAGCTTCTATAGTTTTCTGTAAAAACAGCATTTAAAATTCTTTTCAAGCAACTGCAGTTCATTTTATCATGTAGATTCTAGTTCTCACAAACTTATTTTCTTATTTTTCAGTCTTTTTACTGGAGTCATTGGGAATTTCTAGTTTCTCTCTGTATGGAAGTGCATATCAAAAATGTCTGCTTTGTCTTTGCAAGGGAAAAGGGAGGTTGGTAGGCCCAGAAGGATAGTGTCTGATGAAGTCTGTTTCAGGATGACTTTGATAATGATGTGGATGCTCTGCTGGAAGAGGGTCTTCGAGCACCCAAAACAAGGAGACTAGATAATGAGAAATACGGTGGTGAAAGTGATCACCAGTCTGATGGAGAGACAAGCGTGCAGCCAATGATGACCAAAATTAAAACTGTGCTGAAGAGTAAGTTAATGTGCATTTAATAACTGTAGGTCCTGCAAAGTGTGGGACAGCAATTCATGTGATGTGTTGGAGAATTTTATTGTTGGGAGGCTTCTTACTGTGGAATGTGATTTTTCATGTTCTTACACAGTGAAGTTGATTTTTGCTTTTGATCCGTTGTATGTAATAATATATTTTAGTGTGTGGATTGTGGAAAATAATGAAGAATGTTGTTACCTCAGTGGTGGGGAGGTGAGTGAGGGTGATCTGGGGTTTTTGTCTCTGGACATTCTGCCCTTTTTCCTGCTTCAGTTACATGACTTCTGCTGTTGAAATTGCCCTGTGTGAGGTCTCCGTAAATGTAATCGAGGTTAAAAATAATAACTAGAAAAGTCAGTGGCTTAATTTATCCAATTTCATTGTGTCAGAAGCTACTAATAAAGAAGAGCTGAGAACACAAACCCATCCAGAAGAATGTAATGGATAATACTCTGAATTAGAATTAAAATTTAAACACATACTAGAGGAGTATTTTACAGCTTCACTGTATTCTGAAATAAAAAGCCAAATAACTTTTTGCTCCAAAATTGTATAGTAACAGAGGATTGCCAGGAAGCTTCCAGCAAAGATGAATAGTCTGGTTTGTGATTTAGAGAGACAGCAGACCTTGGCTTACACCTGAGCTCTTTCGTGGCTGTTTGGGTCTGTGACTCTTGGTGGTGTTTCGATGTAAATTTATTCCTGAGTGTCAAATGAAAAATTTTTAATAGAGAATGAAGTTGTTTCTGAAGTATGACTTTTCCAGTAAATACTTTCCAGTGGTGCTTGTGATAAGTATGAAAAGAGAATTCAATGATGAAACAAACAAATCAATCTATATAAAAACTATTGCTACTCTTGCCTTTAGTTGAGAATGTCATGGAATCTGTAATTTTGCAGGCTTTAGTCTGGGTTAGAGGCATATACCTTGTTATTGAAACAACATCTCTCTGCCAAACGTAGCTCATCTTGTTTCGGTGCCATTTCATTCTTTGGGACAGAAAAAGCATTAAATAAAACCCTGGATTTTATTTCTGTTCTTCGTAGCAGTCTATCCAAGTTTAAAGCCATTATTTGCTTTAAAGGTCGTGGCCGCCCTCCTACAGAACCTTTGCCGGATGGATGGATCATGACATTCCATAACTCGGGCATTCCTGTATATCTGCACAGAGAATCTAGAGTTGTTACCTGGTCTAGACCTTATTTTTTGGGAACAGGAAGCATAAGGGTGAGAGCTGTCAATTACTTAAATACTTACTAAGATGAAAGAATTAGATACATTCCTGCAAGCAGTTGAATATTTTTCTGCTTTGGCAGGCTTGTTTCCTGTGTTTGAATTAAGATCCTTGAAAAAGAAATTCTTTTGTTTCTGAAAATCTAATACAATTTTTCTTAGGTGCTTTGTTTTGGGCAGTTAAAGTGAATGACATGATCCTGTTTGGTGCCTTCACTTTTATAGTATGGCTGCAAAATTGGGAGTTTATTGCACCGTGAGATACATCTAGAGATCATTTATTTGTAGCTATAAATTAGTTTGAGCTGTGGTTTATGGTCCACATTTACATTCTTGAACCCGGGGAATCTACAGAAATTGGATTTAATGTCATGGGCTTATGCCCCAGGAAAGCTCAGTGGATTTTATGAAGATGTGCAGTATTTGCATGTAACTGAACTGTAGTCTGGATCTGAACCAGCAGGTTTGTGTCAGTGTCACGCAGTGTGAAGATCCCCCAGGAGTGCCCCTGCTCAGCTCTTGAGTAAAATGACTTTGCTGATGGAAGAGGAGCTTGAGCCTAGACTCTGTACAAATGGTTTCCATCTTGCTTGCATCTTTTGGGTTTGAGTTTTGCTTTTGGTGACCTTGAGATACTGAAACCTTCTTTATTTTGTATTTGCAGAAACATGATCCTCCCCTTAGTAGCATTCCCTGCTTTCATTACAAAAAAATGAAGGAAAATGAGGAAAGGGAACAGAACAATGACATAACCCCAAATGGGGAAGTATCACCTGTAAAGCACCTAGATAAATCCTCAGAACTGGACTGCCAAACAGAAGAACCAGATTCCACCGCTGCTGATTCTGGGCCTTTAGATGACAAAGACCCCTCTGGGGGAGATGCAGCACAAGGAGCTTTGGGACAAGTCAAGGCCAAAGTTGAAGTATGTAAAGATGAGTCTGTAGGTATGTATGGGAAGTGGAGTCTTTTCTTGACTTGAGTTGGGGTAATGGCATTTGGGAAATTTTATTTCAGACTTGGCTACTCAATTATAATCTTTGCTGAAGCCCTGAGAGTCCACATGGAAAGGTTTTAGACAAAAAAGTGAACATTTTGGTAGTTTAGTCCTATAGACTTTATCTCAATATAAGAATCAGTTATGTCAGTGTGTGCATTTGCTGTTGTCAAATGTGTTGGTGTGACTTCTTCAAGTAGGCTTTTATATGCACTCTGTATTGGCTGAGTTATATCTATTTTCAGGATGATCTCTGAAGATAAATAGTTAAAGTATATTTCTGTATTTGCACAAGTCTAGCAGACTACGTCATGCAAATATAATTACACTCATACGGGGGGTGTGATGCTTCATTATTTTATTTATGCAACTACACAAAAAGTTATCTAAAGACATCATGCCAAAATCATCACCCTGTGGAGAGGAACTTGGAGAGGAAGCTCATGTGTTACTTACCACATCTGCATGCTTGAGAATCCCATCCATGTAAATTTTTGCTGCTCAGAATATTGGTATGGATTGTAGGCTGCCATTTGACTTTGTAGTGCTCAGACATAAAACTTGTTCTTGTTGTTACGTGTGTCGTGTCCAGTCCAAAAACAATGCCAAAAGATGGGGGGGGGGAAAAAAACACAAACCAAACCCAAATCATCAATATTCAGCAGTAAAATTAAAGCCAGTAAACACTTCTTTTTCTACATGAAGTTCACCTGTCTATCTCTCTCTTTAAATAGGATCTGTTCTGTATTACTGAAAAAGAGCAAGTATAAGTGTGACTTGCATTTGGAATTCCTTGTGGAGGGAAACAATACCAGCAGCTTGCTTTTGTTTGTTTACATCTTTATTTTTGCTGATTATATTTGCAGACTATCCTATAAAGGAGAAGCAGCTCTGCTACAAGGGGGCAATCTTTTAGTACTTTGTATGTGAATTTCACGTATTAAATTCTGCACAGAGGCTGCAGATACCCATGGAGTTCATGGGACATCACTGTGCACTGTTTCATGGTACACTGCATAATAAGTAGGCAGCAACAGTTGGGTTTGGCTTCAGGGAACTGAGGCTGAAAGCACAGCTGCTGTACACGCTGTGTGCCTTGCTTCAGGTAAAGGGAAGGATTAGATGGTGAAGCAGAACAATTACTGCTGTTTTGTTGCAAATTGTGTTGGGTATTAATGCTGGTTAAGGATTAGTAAAATCATCAAGTGACAGAATAAAATGGTGTTTTGTTTTATTTTGTTTTCTGGTTTGCACAAACATTTTGCATTTGATCCTGTAGTAGAAAAACTTAAAATTACTTCTGACAGTCCAAAACGGCATCTTAACCTTTTGCTCCTAGTCTAAGAAAATAATTATAGCACATTTAAAACAGTGGAAATAGAGAACTTAATGCTTGTTCAGTGGTGAAGCAGAGAGAGTAACTGGGCTGTGTTTCTCAGATCTGGAAGATTTTAGAC
Source organism: Hirundo rustica (assembly GCF_015227805.2). Taxonomy (NCBI): domain Eukaryota; kingdom Metazoa; phylum Chordata; class Aves; order Passeriformes; family Hirundinidae; genus Hirundo; species Hirundo rustica. The sequence continues at coordinate 7,125,451 of NC_053466.1, read as the reverse complement.
GCTATCTTGAAAAGCGTTTTGACTTCGAACAAGTGACTGTAAAAAAATTCCGGACCTGGGCCGAGCGACGCCAATTCAACCGGGAGATGAAGCGGAAGCAGGCGGAGTCCGAGCGGCCCATCCTGCCGGCCAACCAGAAACTCATCACCCTGTCTGTGCAGGATGCACCTATAAAGAAAGGTTAGCTGGTCCAGGGGGCTAACTGCAGCCCTGAGCTTGACTGAAAATAAAAACAATCCTGTAAAAAGTCCCCTTAGTTCCTGATCTAGTGTTGTGTCTTCTTCGACCCTTTGCATATTACATAGGAAAGGAAAAATACTGTCAAAATATACTTCCTGTTCAAAAGACTGATTTCTAAGCAAAAATATTTTTATTTAAGGTTGCAGTTCTGGTAAGTAATGATTACCTTCAGCTCTTGCTACTGCTGAGTGTTGCTCAGTATTGATTTGTTTGTAGCAGAAATTATCTTTCAAGGACTGGAGCTAATGAGCTTCTTCCCTCCTTCCTGTCTTTTGGCAGAGTTTGTCATTAATCCCAATGGGAAGTCTGAAGTTTGCATCTTGCATGAATATATGCAACGAGTCCTAAAGGTTCGCCCTGTTTACAATTTCTTTGAATGTGGTAAGTCTGTTTCCTTAAACAATTCTATCCTGGTCTTAATGCTTAATCAAGAATCCAGAAATGTTGCTTATATGAAAATCATGACTGGAATCAGGTTAATTTGGGTTTTTTTTCCCCTAAATGGTATAATGTATGTTCCATTAATTCTTCCCTTTGCTGTTTGTTTGGGGGTTTTTTTGAGGGTACCCTATAATTATTCAAAATGAGGCTATTCTGTATATGCACTACACAACATAACTGAAATTTCAGTATCACAATGTGTAGCTCTTACATTCACACCGTGATCCAAAAAAATGGGAATTAATATTTGAGTTCTGGCAGATTACCAGTGGTCTTTTAAAATCTGTAAGTTCTTTATATGGAAGAATTAAGTATATGGTGGTAAGTCTGTAAATGGAAAAATAGTTTTTCAGTCTTTGTGAAGAATAAACCATTTTCATCCTTCTTGAAGCTGAGGTGAAGAAAACACATCTTGATAGTGGTGATGTTCATGTACATGATGAGTTCCAAAAAGCTTTCTTTTTTTCCCCCTCCATTTCCAGAGAACCCAAGTGAACCTTTTGGAGCCTCAGTGATTATTGATGGAGTAACTTATGGGGCAGGAACTGCCAGCAGCAAAAAACTTGCCAAGAATAAAGCTGGTAAAGTTTTTTTCTTTCTCAGTACCAACTGCTGGATTGTTTCTGTTTGCTTTTTCTTCCTTTCTGGGGTTCTGAGGGCCGTAGTGATTCAGTACAGGGGTTTGGCTGTACAAACTAGGGGGTGATAATAACTCTTTAATTTTAGGTCTTAAAGGTTCTATGTCACTTGTAAAATGAGACTGTGAATATTTTTACTTTTGTAGGCACTTTAAAGAAGTAGTTTCTTCTTATTTTAATGAATTATGAGGCTTAAATTATCAAGCTGAACTAGTAGATTTTTTTTTCCCTTGAAGAGTATAAGTGAATAAATTTCTTACTAGAAGAAAATGCCTGACAATTTCTAGAGATGTTTTTGTTTAAAATAAACCTAATCAAGATGTTTAATCACTTTCTGCAGCTCGAGCTACACTGGAAATCCTTATTCCTGACTTTGTTAAACAGACCTCTGAGGAGAAGCCCAAAGACAGTCAAGAACTTGAGGTACTGAGCTCATGCTTCCTGGCTGGCATTATCTGAGTTTGTTTTTTAAACATTGCACATTTAATATCAGAAATGTTACTGAACATTAGTAAGATTATTTTCTCAGACAAATGGAAGTGTAAAATCCTCCATTGAGAGCTTAGGGCAAAGAAAACACTCTTTTTTTTCTACTGGGATAGATCAGAAGGTTGGCTCTGAGGCAAAGGACTGGTTCCTTACTGACCAGCAGGTCACTTACTGAGCCCCTGAGATACCCCAAGGTGCCAGGCTGCCTGTACTGCCCTGCCTTCCAGAATCCTCTGCTTGGTGCCAGGAAATGCTCAGACCTAGATGCTCTTTGGTGTTGTTGTGATCATCTTAGGACACCAAATGAGAAGTAAAAGTGCTCAGGCTTCTGAGGTGTTTTTAATATCAATGTTAACCCATTAGGGGTTTAAAAACAAATCAAAGGAAAAATTTTCTTTAAGAGGAGAGTTATATTGTGCTATATTCTCAGGTACTGGGAGAATTAAATAGCTCATTGATGCCATGAGTAAGGAGTAAAGGAAAAATCAGTGGTCAGCCTGAAAGGAATGTTTTCTAAAATGAAGTAATATACAGAAGGAGTTGTTTGTACCCTTGCTGTAACCTAGAACTCTGTTGTATGCCATGCACTACTGAAATGGTCATTGAGGAAATGCAGGCAATTTTTTCCATTCTTTTAAAATAAAATCCCAAATGAGCCAATAGCTGTTCTGTTCTCTTTTATTAAACCACAGCATTTTGGTAACTAGAGTTTCATAATTAGGCAAAATAACCTTGTCCTGAGGGACAAATGATGATAAAGAATTTATAAAATTGTCGTTTTTATGTACATATTGAATAATGGAAGATTGGAGTTAAAAATTCTGTCTGCAAATGTTTGATTAGATGTGACAGTTTTAGTGATGTTGCTTTTAACCCATTATGGATTTAAAAGCACTTTTTAAAGTACTAAGCACTGAGCAACAGAATTGGTTTAATGTAGCAAAGGAGAAATTAGGGTTAAGGATGATATTAGGGTTTTATTTGCACGAAGCACAGTAACCCTCTTCAATTCCTTTGCAGTATTTTAACCATATCAGTATTGAGGACTCACGGGTATATGAACTCACCAGTAAAGCTGGACTCTTGTCTCCATATCAGATTCTCCATGAGTGCCTTAAAAGGTGAGGCTGCGGCCTGAGGACCCGTGTGAGGTGTGAGGCGTTGGCTCAGGACCCGCTGTCTGCTCTTGCTGGGGTTTGTCAGTGACCCTGCCTGAGCTGCTGAGCTCCTGGGGCTCTGACACCTGCTGGGGGCTGACCTGCTTAATGCCAACTCCTCTTCCATTCATATTTGCTCTTTGTGCCTCTTGGGAGATCAGGATGTAGTTGTTGGACAAATGTGTTTTGTTTTCTCTCATGCGGGGTTGCTTTTTTGCTTGACTGAAGTTACTGATCTAAAAAAATGTCTTTGTTAATTAACGTTTTGACATTTGTTACTGATATATCTGATTTCATTGCAATGACTGTCCAAGATGATCACTGCAGCCACTTCACTTGTCTGTGGTTTTACTAAGTATGTGATCTTCACTGTGTTTGTGCTTAAGAAACCACGGAATGGGTGATACATCCATAAAGTTTGAAGTGATTCCTGGGAAAAATCAGAAGAGTGAATATGTCATGACTTGTGGCAAGCACACAGTGCGAGGCTGGTGTAAGTACAGTAATGGCTGTGACCTCTGAATCTCCTCTTCCTCTCTTCTGTTCTCCTCTGCTCTCTGTTCTGAGGGTGCTTGTTCAGCCACCGAGCTGGTGTGCTTGTGCTGCTCTTCTCTGGTGTCTCAGTTTTGAGTATCTGTGCCTGTCATTACATCATGTACTGGTATTGACACACTTCCATGGTTATTTTTACAGGCAAAAATAAAAGAGTGGGGAAGCAACTGGCTTCTCAGAAAATCCTTCAGCTACTGCATCCACATGTGAAAAACTGGGGCTCTCTCTTGCGAATGTATGGCAGAGAGAATAGCAAGCTGGTTAAACAGGTGAGCAGGCTTTTGTTTAACCTATCCCACGACTGGAGTTTTGCTTTTTAGGTTTTTCTGGCTTTGTAAATTAAGTTACAACAAAACTTTAAGGTGTCTGGATTTCATTGACAGTAATAATTGTGTTAATCTTGCATCTCCTATGTCACAATTTAATAACCTATTTAACTAACTCACAGAAGTAGATGTTCATACTTAAGGAAGTTAACTAGAGACTAAACTGCTCCATGTATGTTAATTTTTTTTAATTAAAAAAGTTAGTCAGTTGTTGCTTATGATTGTGTTGAATAGGAAACCTCTGATAGAAGTGTGATAGAACTTCAGCAGTATGCCAAAAAGAACAAGCCAAATCTGCACATCCTGAACAAGTTACAGGAAGAAATGAAAAAACTGGCACAGGAGAGAGTGAGTATATATTCTTGTGTGTTTACAAACAGCAGGAATGTCATGGGTCACGTGTGCCAATGATCAGGAGCTTTTTGCTTATTTTACACAGTATTTTAGGTAAAGAGAGCTCTTCAAAATTTGATTGGGGGTCTCCTGGGAAGATTGTCATCCTGTCTTTTAAACTTGTTTGTACCTACTTTTGTACATTTATTTTTAACCTTAGCCCTAATTAGCCTCTTGCAACAACTTGACACAAGTTTGGCTAAAATGGTTCAGAATTTTAACTGTTACATGATTCTGTTCTCTTTGTGACTGTGTGGTGGGGGTTGTTTTGTATTTTTTAGGAGGAAACCCGGAAGAAACCCAAGATGACAGTAGTGGAATCTGCTCAGCCTGGCAGTGAACCTCTCTGTACTGTTGATGTTTAATGAGAAAACATGCAAGTGGGGAGCAATAACACAAATGGAGGAACTAGAATTTCAACAATTATTTAAAAATTGTTTGCTGCAGAATGCAAGATAACTTTTAAAATCCAAGCTGCTTCAGTTATGCATTGTTCTTTTTGCATCATCAGGGCAATATTACTTTTTCCTAGTTTCTTTTCCTTTGGTGTTTTTTTTTTTTTTCCTTGTTTAATACCTCTGAGATATGTACGTTTAAAGAATTGATCATAAAGATCTCTACTGGGGCAAATGCACAGAGGACAGGCATGTTCACACAGGATAAAACCAATCAAGCACTTTTTCCTGGGAAGCCATCCATGTTGTTCGAAATGGATGTATTTTAAGTATGAAATTCAGAATATCTATGTACAGGTTGAAGCTGATATTATATATATACACATTCATATATATGTATATATAAAAGAAATATATGTACATCTTCTTGTATGAACATGCCTAAAACTATTTTTGTGAAAAGTTTTGTTGCATTTCAGCACATAATAATATGCACTGATGAGACACTTTGGTGACAAATACAGGAAAGTGATGAGCAATGTTTCTAATGCCATAGGATTAGGCCAGTAACGCTGTTTCTTTTTGTTTTGTTTCTTGTCTCCTGCCAGGCTTAGTTATTTGAGATTAGAGGGTGCAGATTTTATTACTTGAAAAGAACAAGAATACCTGGTAGTGTTAAGAGTAACAGGTTGGAGATTCAAAATTACTGGGGTTTATTTTAAATTAAAAGAGCCTGTGTTAGTTTACAGATCAGTGAAAATATGGCCCCACTTATATGATTAAAATAAAAACTGTAATGTGAAAGGCTGTTCTCAAAGCTTGGAGCCAAAATGCAGCTGATGATGGTTGATAGTCTCAAAATATTTTGCCAATGACTTTCCACTCCCTTTTCCCAGCAATAAACAATTTCTCATTTGTTTGGTGTCAGATTGCATCTGACTTGATCAGTTAAGTCTTAATTAATTTGCACCATAAAGCAAAGACTTTAGCATAAAAAAATCTACACAACCCTTAAGTCTGACTGCAGCAATTTAGGTTTTTTTAAAGAAGTTTTTGTTTTTACTTTTTTAATTACATTTTTAGTTTTTAAAGAAAGTGTGTAACTTCTGCAATGAAAATTAGAATGTAGATTTGGAATATGACATAGAGTAATAAGTAGGATGAGACCATAACCGGTTATACTCATAAATAAGAAAACCACAAATATGCAACTACTCTGAAATACAATCCTGGCAAACAGGCAGTACTCACTGTGTCACCTGAGGCTTTATTAAGCCAAGCACAGAAGGAACGGCGTGGCTGTGTGAAAGCCCTGCTTCGGGGTTTCGTTCTTCGCACGGGGTTCACTGGCTGACTGCAGGAACTCTTCTCTTGCAGCTGTTTCTTGGTTTGGTCTTAAAGCAGAGAGCGAAAGCCAAGCTGGTGGCAGGGCTGCAGTGGCTTATCCAGGAGCTGCACTGCTCCGTTTTTACACTCCTGCTCCTGTTGGTAATGAAAGGTCAGTTCTCTTACCTGCTGCAGCTCCTGGTACTTACATTCACAGCGATCTGGGGGCTTGAGTTTGCTTTGTTTTGGTTTTTTGTTGTTTTATTCGGATTTTGTTGTGGTTTTGTTTTTTAATTTACCATGTTACGTAGAGAGTGCTGCAGTATATTGAATTTAGTGCCTACTGGATTTTAAAAATGTTGGCATCAGTATTGTAAGACCTCCTTTTAACATCACACGTTACTTTGGAAATATGTGGATTTTAATTTATATTTCAAACTGATGTTCTCTAATGTGTTGCATTTAATGTTTGAGGTTAAACAGGAGGAGTCATGGAGTCTTACCTGTTTCTGTGTTTAAATGATATACTTGGAGGTCTCTGCAAATATGAATCCACCCATTTTTTTATTATTATATTTAGCTTTTTAGTTCCTTGAGTTGTAATCCTGTTACAACAGGATACGGGTAGTTGGAAGACAATATATAAACTGCTATTTAATGAAGTGGCCTGTCTAAAAAAAAAAAAAAAAACAAAAAACCCACAAAAAAACACTGCCTCTGCTTTTTTTTGTATAGCTTTAATAAATCTCCATCTTTTGAAGGGTATATATAATATTGGTGCAGTAGTGACAAGCAGTGATCACTGTTTGTCTCTTTTCATTGTTTTTATTGGGACATTTGTTTTCATAAAGACAGGGCTTTATCTTCTATGCCTAAATGTATTACTCTTAGATAGGTTTTATTTCAGCTTGTGTTTTCAGCAGAAAAATCTGTACTTGGATGGCACTGTAAAAGACAAATCACCCTTGTAGATCTTTTTATTTTTCTGAAATAAGAATGTCAATGCATTTGCAGGTCACCTGCAGAATATCCATAGATGCCTCACTTACCAATTTGTTTTCATTAATTTTAAGAGGATTGCTGTATTACCTCAGTCTGCCACTATCAGAATCACAAGGTGACCGTTGCCCTTAATTAAAACATCCAGAGATTTCATTGTGAACCAAAGCCTAGAACGTATATTATGCATTCTAAACAAAACAGACATAAAAAGATGGTATTAGACCTTGCTGCAGCCTTTAACTGGAGAGATGTCCAGAAAATAGCGCAATAACTGCTGGAACAAACAACGTAACTGCTGTTTATGTCATTGTGAAGTATTCTTGTGTTTTAATGTTTACTATTGTTTGGAGTGTAACAGTCTTGCATTTGCACATAAGCACGAGCTGCTGTGATAGAGGATAGATCATTGCATTAAACTTCAGCTTCTGCATGAACACTTACAGTGTGATTCAAGATGTATCCTAAACTTGTCTTGTAACTCTTGTGTGTTTTCTAGGTAATCGGCTGTAAAGGTTTAGATCTGATTGTACGAATGCATAAAACTGCTGCTTTTGTCACTGATACTTGTTATTTATCCCTTCTATATCCAGGGGAAGATGGGTATTTTTATAGGGATGGAGTGTATTTTTAAGAACTGTTCCATCCTTTGGGGATTAGACAGTTTTTGCTTTGCCTATTATGTGCTTCTTGACAAAAGTGTGGTATATTGACTTTAAGGATTAAATTCGTGTGCATTCAAATCTTCATGGTACTGACGGAAAACTTACTGTGACTTCCAGTGACTAGTCAGATGCTACCTACTGAAACACAAGTCATCAGCTTTTTTTAACATATTTATTAGACAAAACTGATGAATTAGTTGGGTACTCAGAACTTTGGAAAGACTATTATGCATAAACTTAACTGTTGTGTGTAAACTTCCATTCTCCTGTGATGCTGTTAGGCTTTATACAAATATATTTGTAACGTCCAAGTATATAAAAGCATCATGATTTATCTTATTAATTCACTAAACTGTACTTTGGTTCTGGAATGAAATTCAGGAAGTGATAGCCTCCTAACTTTCCTTGGGAAGAAATGTGAAGTGCAAGAAGCCATGCTGTTATTAACCAAATAAAATTATCAATGACAGTATTCCAATGTATATCTGAGAAGGTGGGAAAACGAAACAAAGTTCATCCTTCTTGCCCCAGCAGGTAACAATGGTTGCTCTTTGAGTTGTGTTGGGTGCAGTTGCTTGGTGCCAGTGCTCAATTGGTACAACTATAAAGCCTCATTTTCACTGAGCCTCTGCTTGCTTTTTTTTCTGCACAATCATGTAATCCTCTGTGTTCGGTCTTTGAGTACTACATGTGTATTTTTCAGACGATTAGTTTCGAGCAATAAAGTTTGATATTATAAAATGTGCCAGTGTGATCGGTATTACGATAGCTTAATCATATCTAGAGAAAGGAACTCCTTCAGGTCCTCTAGCTATTTCTAAAGAGAAAATAGATCAGTGCAGCTTCATTGGTTATGGAAATACTGAATCACTTTTTTGGTGAGGAATTGAATGTCCACATGGTTAAATACTTGGAATGAAATTAAGTTACTTTTTTTTTAATTAGGATTTGTATTTTTACTTAAACCATGGTAAGGCTGGAAATGTTAAAGCCTGAAGTGCTGGTTTTGATACCTAACACTGGAGAGTTGTGGTATGAGCACAGCCATGGGCTGTAGCAGAACTTTGTTGTTAGGCCATATTAAATACGTATTAGTAGTCAGTTGAGATTTAAGATGCTCACTGCTAACAGCATTGCTGTCTGTTCTGTAGTGTGGAGCAGTCCATTTATGGTGGCTGCTGAGCCTCTGGCTCAGTGAGTCCTGACTGGAGAGCACCCTGTAGAGCTCTCAAGCCAGGTTTGTCTTTCCCCCCCAGGAGAGGCACTGGCAGTGCAGTGTGAGGTGCTGGTGTCAGCTCTCAGTGCTGAGGGCCTGGCTCAAGCAAAGTCACCTCAGCTTTAAACTTTGAGCCTTTATTGTCTTGTCAGTGATGCTGCAGTCTGAGAGTAAGGCTGACTTCAGCTGTGGAAAGTGTAGCATTTTTATTAGACGGAGTTTTACTTCCTAATGAAGATTTAGCAAGTAAATGACTTTATGGAAGGGTTAATCTTGACTTGCTTAGTAAAAATAACACGGCACTGTTTTGACAGGAGGACAGAGCATGATGAAGTACTGACAGGTAGGTCCAGGTCCCTGTAGCAAGATGACCTGCTCTGGGAATTGGGTGTCTGTCTCTCTCTCTATATTCATGTATGTATGAAGAGAAAAGCAGGATCTGGCCTAACTGCATCCCTGGAAGTGTTCAAGACCAGGCTGGATGGGGCTCTGAGCAACCTGGGTGAGTGGAAAGTGTCCCTGCTCGTGGCAGGAGGGGTAGCTGTGAGATGATCATTAAGGTCCCTTCCAACACAAACCCTTCTGGGAATCTATGATAATGAAATTTAATTCAAATCAGGATGATGAAATAAGTTGGAAGCCTTGCAATTACTCTGTTGTACGGAGATTTATTACCTGGCTGTTACAGAAGTGATGTTCCTGACACAGTTAAAAAGCTAAAGTAGTTTCTGCACAGTCTCTGAGGAGTTACGGTGACGCCTCCCTTGGACTGCTGTCCCCACGGCCAGCGGCAGCCTGGCTCCCCTCCCTGGGGGCTGGGCTGATGCCATCCACGCCCTGGGTGCCACAGGCCTCTGCTGTGATCTGGCTGGCAGCGGGCGCTGCTGCTGCAGAGCTGCCATCGGCGTATTGCACCCTCTCAAAGAAGATCAGTAACTCACAGTGCCTGGTCTGAGGGAACAGATCCACAGCTGTGGCTCTCACGGGCCGGAACGAGGCTCCTTTCACCCTGTTGGAAGGGGCCCGGCACAGGCTGGAAGGGGAGGGGAAAGAAGGGCAGGAAGAAATGTATTAATATTTTAATACACTGCTCATCACCGCTGCTCTTCTCAGAGAGGTTTTGCTTCCTCAAGCCTCAGTTCCATGACAGGCTTATTCACTATCCCTAATATTTCCATTATGACTCGTGTATTGGGTAACACAGTTCCAAGCCAGCTGCCACAGCTCCCAGCTATTTCTGGTGAAAGGTAAACCTCAAGGCACATGGCTTGCAAATAAAAATCCAGCAATGGTCCCCCCCATCCTCAAAAGCATAGTTTTCTGCTTATCACATTTAGTAAGTCAACTTAATTCAAGAAACACTCACTCCACAAAGTTATTCATTGCCGCTCTGGGATTGCAGGAGACGTAGATGAGCTTCTTCAGATGTTCAGCTCTTCTAAGAGCAAGAATTACCTTGGAATCTAGATGACCAAAACCACAACAGCTGTTTACTGTTACGTGTGTGCAGCAAGAGCCTCACAGAAAAATGCCAGGTTATATCCAGAAACAACAAAACTGCTGCAATATTGCTCCAAGCTATACCTGAAGCCTCCACTTAATTTACCCAATGGTGTTTTCTTTGGCTTTCCACCCAGCACCCATTAAGAGAACACACAAACCTAACTGGTGAACTTACGCAGCCCTGCTCGTGGTGGATCTACAATTGTGATCACGTTCTGAGGAGCCAAAACGTTCATTAGGGAAGGAACAATATCTTCTGCCTTCCCACAATAAAATTCAATATTATTCAGTTCTGTAAGAAAAAGAAAAGATGTTACCTGGGTACTTCTCTAGACAAAGCAGCTTTCAGTTCTTCACCTTCGGTATTAAGTACTGATGGCGCAGAAACTCCAAACTGTTTAGTCTACCCTGGAATCATTGTTAACTCCAGACCATTAATTTGGGCACCTTCCATTACCTGGATTAAAGTAAAAGCTCACAAACACCAGCTATGTTAAAGTCTTCTTTAGGAGGGTAGCTGTGGCTTTATCTCATTTTTGCACTGAAATAAAATGTTTTACTTTTCAATTAAAAGCAGCTGTTCAACTGGAAAATTGATCTCATAGGCTAACAAGGTATTTGTTTTCAAGAGCAATTAAGTGTTTAAATGGGACAAGATCACTATCAACAACATGTAATTCCAGGCTGCTTAGATAAGGTAGAGAACAACTGGCTGTGCAACACACCTTACCAAACAAAGGCCTCAGCATTTCAGCTTAACTCACCATTAATCTGGGCATTTGCTTTGGCATCCTGCACAGCTTCTTGGCAGAGCTCAATTCCAATTACCTTCTTCACTCTCTGGAGAATCAAAGGAATAAGATCCCTCTGTGGTCTGTATGTGTGAGTTTAATTTTTCACAGCATCAGCAATTAACAGGGACTACGACTCCTACCTGGGCTGCTTAACACAAGAGTGAGCTTTCACAACAATGTGGTAAAGCAGCTGCAGGCAGCTCAATTACAAATTAATTCAAAAAATTAAGATATAATCTGTTGCATTTCATATGCATTAGGGATTTTCTTCCCTTGTAGCCACAGTTTTCCTATCCAGGAAAAGAAATTGCCAACCTTTGCTAAGGAAATCCCAATGGTTCCTGTCCCACAACAGATGTCCAGCACGGTGCTCTCTTGGCTCAGTTGTGCCCACTCCCCGATGGCAGCGTACAACACTTCTGCAGCTTGTGTGTTCACCTGGGAAATTAAGTTTCCAATAGATCAACTTCTTCGTAAACTGTAAATATGTTTTAATGAGTCTTAGTAAAACATGTTTTCTCGTTTCTAAAAACCAAATCATTATACATTAAAAACACATTTTAAAGTGTTGGAAGGGCAGAAATGAGTTTTGGAAAAGCAAACAAAAATTAGTGATACAAGACTCCTGAACTTTATTACTGCATGTTCAGTGTTACAAAAGGCTGCCACGAAACAGGAGGAAAATGATAATGAACTAGAAAACAAAACATTGTCTTCAATGTGCTCCCATCAAGCTTACAGTCATTCACTGCTTTTACAGCCAAACATAACACTTACTGCTATTTAATCACACCAAATACATAAAAGGTTAAACTTCTAGGTATATAATATCTTGTTCCACAGCATTAGTCAAGCTCAAGAGCATTCATGCAGTTCCAGTTAAATGAGCAGCTTCACATCATCCTTACTTGAAAAAATGCATGAGGAGAAATTCTAAATTTTAGGCCAAGGAGTTCTTCATATATGTACTTATCACCAGCCACATGCTCCAAAGGCAAGTCTTCGAGATTGGGAGATTTCCTGGGGGTAGGGGAGGAATGGGAGACAAAATAGGGATGGGGAAACAAAACCAAAAAAAGAAGACAAATATGTTTGTTACAATCTTTACCAAAGCTATAATCATCCTACAAACTGTAGTGCTACATCCTAAGCAGTGACATTTATCATCTGTTCTTGGAGACTCCTTGGCCATTAATGTCTCAGAGTGTGCAAGGACCTCCACCATCTCCAGGTGAAGATAGTGTGCGCCTTGTGCTCGGTGGAGGATGGGGAGATTGAAAAATTCACATAAAGAGGGAAAAAAGGCAGAAGTTACTTGGTAATAACAAACATTCAGCTACTGCACTAAACTTCTATAGCTTGCCAGCCAGCACTGGCCAGTGGGTTCACTCACTGAAAGTCTTGCTGCCTTTACCCAGAGAATGGGAAATTGCAGGATTAGTAACAACTGCTGCTACTTCTGTGTAGTAGACAAAACAATGCTGTCAAATTCTGCAAACACCAAAAATCCAACCACCACCAAAATCCCCCAAAGCAAAGTGAACTCCCCTCACCTTTGTCCTTCCTCCACAAAGTACAGGGAAGTAACACCACTGCTCCTTCCCATCCCTTCTGTGAAGTATTTTGCCAGAGAGATTTTCAGTTCAGCTAGCTCTTCTTTACTCAATTTCTAAAGTTTTCATGTGAAAGAAGGGAGAGTAATCGTTTTAGTGACTTCAACACATGATTTAGTGTACGATTTACATAAGAATATTACTTGTTCATTTCCATGTATCAGCTTAGTCTAAATAGAATTAGAGCAGTGAAGCAAGGTAAACCACACCAAGTAATTCTTCTATTTCTCCTTTGCATGCACAACTCATAAAATCAAATGTAAGTAGTTCTAAAGCTGTGAGTCTGGGCTGCCCATGACACATCAAGGGAAATACCTGAGGGTTGAAATAAGCAATTGCCATGATGTGGCCGTTGCGGCTGGTGCGGACCGTGAGCTGTTTCCAGTGCCCTTCGTAGGTTTCAGGGCTGTACACGGAGTAAGGAGTTGACCTGCAATTTGCAGAAGCTCGGTTACTTATGCAGAGAATTCTTTTTTTTTTGTGTCACATTAAACAGTTTATTGAGTCAACAGAAGGTCACTGTGTGAAGTGATGGGAAAAAAAGCTGACTACAAAAGGAGGGTACATCGATTTGTCAAAAAAAGAATGACTTCCAACTAAGAAAGACTGGTGCATAATATCTCCTAAAGCAAAACAATCTGTCCCTCCTTCTCACAATCCTCTTACCCATTTTAACCCATGCAAAATTACAGAGGCAAGAGGGAGCTTCTCACTGCATTCAGAGAATGACACAACTTTTTATAATGCTTTCGTTAGCTTCTCTGCTTCGTACCAAGTTCAAATCTTCCATCTTCATGATTCTTGAGGGTTCCATTTTTTGTGGATTTAACTGCTTTTTAAAGAATGCATCCCCTTTTTCCAAAAAAGTGCTCTTGCTTAAATGTGCAACTTTTGGATTATTCCTTCCCGTAGGATGATTCTTCGCCTCATCCAAGGAAGCAAAGGACCTTGGTTAAATAATTCCTCCTTTCAGAAGTGTTTTTCTGAGTGCTTCGTTCCAGTTAGTGGAAGAAGCTCCTGAGTAACACACACCTTTTACTGCAGACCTACACATCCCACTGCTTGCAATGAAGCTGTGTTCAGCTGGTACCTGTCCCCCATCTCTGAGCAGCTGAGCAGGAGCAAGGGAAAAACTCCCCATGATCCAGGCACAAGGTGGAAACAGAATTGCTAAAATTTGAGACTGGTGTATCTTAGATCTTAAACTCAGAACAAACACTAATTAAATTCATAAATATTTTTGATTAAGATATCAAAACCTTTATGTAGAACTCATTTTACTTATGCTCACCTTATGTAGTCTTGGAAAGCTTTTACTACTTTTTTGGCAATAGCAGGAATGTGAACAGTATCAAATGGCTCCACTACAGCACATGTACCACCCTTATATTTGCCAAGACGACAACCCACAGTTTTGTCTTCTTGATTTACACCAATCCCAATCAAGAACTCACATTTGTTGCGATATTCAGTCTAGATTTAAAATAAAGTTATGTTAAGATATTTACACAGCATTTATTTGTACATGCCAAGTTTCTCCTGAAACAAGTCCCACGTGGTTAAATGCATTTGAAAACGGACACAGGACATTTAGCTCATATGCAAGATATTAATGGATTGTGATGTGTGTGAACTAAGAGTAATAAGGAAAAGGTATTAGTCAATCTTGTTATTTAAAAAGCAAAATATTGCCTCTGTTGAGGAATGTATTAGCTTACAACACAGGCTAGCAAGGACAGCATATTCATTTTAAAGTTCTACTAGTCAGATATCAATTTTTCTGCTTCCTGTTAGTATTTCCACACAGTATTTACATGAAAGGCAACAACATCTAAAATTCATCATTTATTACAAGATGAAGTAAAATACTCATTTTGTCTGCTGTCTCTCAAGACCAAATAATGAACATAACCCTCAGCTCATTAACCCAGTTCCACACTTTACCTGAGATTACATTACCTGTAAGGGTGATGCTTTCACTCCATCCACTGGGCAACATAATTTATTAAACTTCTGCTTCTGCAGGAACAGCCAGGGTAATAAAGCTCTGTTGTTATTTCCTATTTCCCTGCCCAAATCAGAAACAAAAAGTGTAAAGCACACATTTAAAAAAACTGAGGTCAAGAGTTGCACTTCTTTTTTGTATAGGGCACAAAAAAAGGATCAGATTATCACATGGAAGTGTGTTTCTTCCAGAATTTTTTAACAGACAAACCCTCTCCAACTTTGTAAGTGCTGTAACCTGAAAAAGTAAGGGTCAAATGTAGTTATAATGGTTATGTACTGGATTTATCAACATACCCATGAATGATAATGAATGCCAGTTTTATCCAAGGCAAGAGACAGAAGTGATGCTTCGATCTCCAAAGACCAGGCATAAAATTTTGAGGTGATTTTAAAAGAGAAAATCCCAGTAGTAACTTGCCATCTCTACAGATCGATTCTTACACCATATGACAATGCCATTTTTTTTACGGGCACAAACATCCTTCTGCTTATGGAACAACAGACTTTAAAACAGATTTCCCTTCATTAAGCAATCTTTTGAAAGTGACTAAGAACATAACAGCAAGTTTTGTAACTGGTGAAACAGGAACAGCTTCTAGGCTGTAGCATCGCAGATCCTCTTGTAATTACTTTGACCGGGGACCCGCGTTTAGAGGTATCAACTGGTGTGAATTTAGCTGCATCCCATCACAAGGCCAAGTCTTGTACACATTACATTACAAACAGGAATTACTTTGTCAGCTTCTGCAGCACTTGTTCGCACTCCTGCTTCTTCTGGGCCAGCTGCTCCTCGTAGGGTACGTTCCACAGCGGGGTCACCACATCCGCGATCCGCTTGCTCAGAGGCTCCTCTCCGCAGGGAGCCGGGCGCTTCGCCTCTCCCTGCTCCGAATCCTCTTCTTGTTTCCTTTTCTTGGCGATGGGGTCGGCTTTGGGCTTGGCCAGGCGCACGCTGAGGTGGCGGCTCTTCCAGAGCGCGCCGTGCAGCACCCGCATGGCCTTGTCCCGCTCCTCCTCGCTCTTGAATGTCACAAAGGCGAACGTCTGCTTCCCGAAGAGTTTTATCTTGTGAGGATTGAGCCCGTACTTGGCAAGAAACTTTTTCACATCATTAAACCCAATGTATTTGGGCAGGTTCTGTATCTCTACTTTATAGATCTCGGAGGTGAACAAGTCTCCCTTAATATATCTGTATACGTCGGGGCTCTCCGCGGGATCTTCCCCGCCCTGGCTGTCCGCCTCAGCCCCATCTCCAGCCTCGGCCACAGGAGCCGTGTGGCGGTCGGGGTCGCCGCGCTCGCCTTCCTCCGCCATGGTCCCGCCAGCCCCTCAGCCACCCCACACACCTCCCGGGGCGGGGCCGTAGCCTCACGGACGGGCTGCTGCGAGGAGAATGACGGCAGAGGAACGACCTGGTGGTTTTTTGAGCGCTGCCCCTCAGCGCTGCCGCTCCTCGCGCCCGAAAGCACCGGAGACCCTTAAACACATTAAAAACAGCGGCTCACACATCACCCCTTCCCTCACGCGTGCGCCATCTTGGGCCGGGACGCGGGCGGTCGCCGCCATAGCGCGGGGGTTGATGGGAAAAGCGCCTGGGAAACGGGAAAACAAAAACGCTTCTCGGGGGGCGGGAGGGGCCGGGCCGGCGGTCGGTACCGGGGGTCGGAGACAGGGCCGGCACCGGGGCCGGTTCCGGGGACCCGTGGGGGGATCGATGTGACGGGGCCGGGGCGGGCGGCGCTCTGCCCGCGCCGGGGGCGGGGCGCGAGCGCGGGGGGCTGAGGGGGAGCGGGCGGTTCCCATCGGGCCTTGCGGCGGCGCGGCGCGGGCTGCGGGAATGAGGTAAAGGCGGGCGGGGCGCGCGGCAGGAAGCGGCGAGCGGAGCGCGGCGACCGGGCCCATGGCGGACACGGCGGTGAGGGGCGGCCGCGGGCCGGCGGCCGGGCCGGGAACAGCGGGGGGGAGAGGGCGGCACCGCAGGCCGGGGTGGGAGAGTAACGGAAACAGGTGGGGCCCGGGCGGGGGGAGCCGAGGACGGGCAGGGCCCGGTGTGGGGGGGGGGACGGACGCTGGGCCTTGGCGGGGGCTGGAGTGGCCGCGCCCGCGGGACCGGGGGTTTGCGGCCCCTCCGGGCGCGTGTGGCCGCTCGGGCCGGCCCCTGCACACGCCTTGGCCGTTCCCCGGCATGAGGGAGCCCGAGCGACCCGGGATCTTTTGGGTAGTCCTTCTCCCCGTTTCCCTCCTTTCTTCTCCGTCTTTCCGCCCCTCCCCCGGCCCGCTGCCGGACCCCTCGTGCCGCAGCGGTTGCCCACGTGCTCCGTGTCGCGGCAGGGCGGGATCGTGTCGTGATAACGGGATCCGCGTTCTCGCATCTGGCTGCTGGGAATTGTGTATTTCTCATGGTCTATGTAATGAATTGCTCAGGCGCAGAACGCGTGATGAATTACCATGCGGGATGTGCTGCTTCCACGCATGGATACAATGTATAAAAGTTTGGCTAACGTTTCTTTTCCTGTTTTTTTGGAAACAGATGTGAAGTAACGCCTTTCTCGCCTTTTTTTTCCCATGCTGGAACACTGGGGACATAAAACTGGCTATAGATTGTGTGACGTTATTGATACATATAGATTTTATTTTGCACCATTTTTTACCCAGTATTTCCCTTGCCCCCTCTTTTCTTTTGTTTACTATTTAGTAAAAACAGATTGCTTTATGCACACGCGGTGTGTACCTGCTCTGTAAAGGACATTGTGAATAGAGCCTGTAAGAGTGAACTCTTCCATTTGTAAAGTAAAAATATTATTTAAATGTCTTCTATGTGTAGACTGTTTTTCCTTTCTGTTACTCAAGCAGCAACAAAAAAAAACCCCAAAACCAAATCAGTTCCCTTGACCTGAGATAGCTGTTCTGTGGCTTTGTTAAACTTGCATATGAATCTCTCACCTAGGCTTGTGTGCTGAGTGCTTCTTAATAGTCCATATGTATGAAGTACCAGAGATATTTATCATTTACCTACTAGTTACATAGTAAAAACCATTCTTACCCTTAATGAATGCTCTGACAGATTCCTAAACAACTTAAATAGAAAGTATTACTTTGGCCATTTACCAGTAACTTAAAGTTCCTTGAAGAGAATAAGTAAGAAACCTAAATTATTTAATGAGCATTACAGCTGTATCTCAAAATATCTTTGCCTGTGTGTAATTCTAATACGTAAGACAGAATGATGAACTCAGGATGCAACGTGTTCCTTAAGCTGGGTTAGGTGGATGTTGTGTGGGTTTTTTCTAATTTTCCCATTAACAATGGGTCATTAGGCACTAAGAAGTAGCAGGGTTTTAGCAGCATAAAACACATAACATTTGTTGAAGAAATTATTTTTCCATAACCAAGAAGTATTACTCCAAGGCCAAGCCTCTGCACTATTCATGAGTGGTAAGATTAAAACACCTAGCACTGCATGAGCACCATTTTGTTTCTTAGTGTAACTGTATGTTGAATTAAAAGTAATTTGTTTTCAGGTATAATCATATTTCTTTACTTTTATGGGGTATCTAGTTGCTGAAAAGCCATAAATGTTTTAAACACAGATGTGCATACTTCAATGTTTGGGTACAAAGCAAGTTTGTGTTTTCTTTTCTCCTCAGGAAGCACATGAGGAGCATGATACTTCTACTGAAAATGCAGATGATTCTAACCATGATCCTCAGTTTGAACCCATAGTTTCCCTTCCAGAGCAAGAAATAAAAACTCTGGAAGAGGATGAGGAAGAACTTTTTAAGATGTGAGTAGAATATTTCTCGCTATTTTCTGAATGTTCATTAGGCTTAAACTCGACAGTGTTTATATAAAAGCTCCATAACATGCAGCAGTCTCTGTATGAAGGGGTAATCTGACTTGGTTGGTCTGCACTGTGATGGCAGAGATTGAGTGGGGAGTGATTGATGTTGGCCCAAGAAAATGAAGTCTGGAACCATAGAAGGGAGTTGGTAGTGTGAATCTGGCTTTAGCATTGTTTGTGTAAAAAAGACAACAACTTAGGTAATAATAATTGAAATTATGATCACAGAATGTGAAACAATTGTCTTGGGAGGAAGGAAGTGAGATGTGGTGTTGCTGCCATGCATCCCTGGGTAAAGAGTGAGGTACAAGGTACTGAAATAATAAAAGCAACAGCTGCAGTACAGTATTGGGGCATTTGTGGCAGTTCCTGTCTGTTGTCTTCAACACAGTTTGTCTTTAGATGATGCTTATTGTCAGATCAGGATGGCTTTATCTGCCTGAAGAAAAATGTAGTCTAAAGGCTTAAGAAGCATTTTGAGTTTGATCTCTGATGTGCTTGCTTTAAATAGGTTTATAAAATTCTTCTTTCACTTAATTACAGAATGGTATTGCTCATCTGGAAAAGAGGTTTGAGTTCTTGTATAGATTCTGATAATAACTAAAGTGATGGTCAGTTTCTGACAGGTAGTGTGGTGAATTCTAGCTGTAGCAAAACCTGATAATCAACAGAATTTAAAAGGTTGCCTACACCAAATATGTTTATCATCCCCTAAGAGTGTCCAGAACCTGTTGAATTTTAGTACAGTTATTACATAATTCCTAATATTTTATGATTAGATTTAATTTCTCGTATCAGTTTCTGAATGTGTATATTGAAGCAGAACAGGGCATCTTATGAAAGGAATTGTTTTCTTCTTGTGTGTGTATTTTAAACAGGACTGTGCTGTTTGCTCAGGTGTGGTGTTTTAATAAATATCTTAATACATGCAGGCTAATTAAATTTTCTGTTCTCCAAGGCGAGCAAAGCTCTTCCGGTTTGCATCTGAGAATGACCTTCCAGAATGGAAAGAACGAGGAACTGGTGATGTGAAGCTCCTGAAACACAAGGAGAAGGGAACAATTCGCCTCCTCATGCGGAGGGATAAAACCCTAAAAATCTGTGCAAACCATTACAGTATGTTATACATTGCTATACCTATTCTTGATTTTAAAAATAAGCTTGTAGAATTTAAGTATGGTTGTGTCTTGCTCTTCATACGAGATTTCAGGCATCAAAAACCATGAGGGGTTATTTTTATTAATGGAAGGAAGAAGGAGTTTTTTTCCTTCAGAGTCTGATAGTATTGTAAGACTAACTAAAGTCACTTTAAAGTTTAGCAGTGATAGACAGGCATCGTGTGATTTCTTCCTCTGTGTGTGTGTGCTTTATTTTAATGATTAATAGAGTGTAGAACATGTAGCCCTTAATACTGTTTGGAATAAGAATTTAATATATGCTGGCTTGCATTTGTAAAAGAGTGAGAAAAACCATGATGTAAGAATTTACTACTTTGAGTTAAATGAATTTCCAAAACCAATCCTTTACCATCAGAAAACAGAGACTGAGGTACCAAGCAAATCTGAGTCTGCCTTTCTCTGCTTGTGAAAGAAACTGAAATGAGCATGTTACATTGGGCTGACTCATTCAAAAGAGAATCCTCTTTGAATTAAAAAAAAAAAACAACAAAAAACATGCAAGAGCAAGACAGACTTGAAAGTCAGCACAACTTGCAACAAGTAGACCAGTTTGGTGGTACTCAGATTTCTATATGAGGAGTCTATAGTGTTCCCTGGAGTTAAACTACATTTAGATAAGTTGAAATAAGAAGTAGCTTAATGCAAACCTCAAGAATGCCACCAACCAGCAGGAATAAACCTTTTGTGTAGGGGAATGTGGCACATAGCAAAACAGAATTGATGAATTTATAGTATTCATGTCAGAAGTTGTTTAGGTTGTTTTTCCTGGAAAAGCTGCTCTCCTTATAGATTTTTTTGTTGAATTTATGCTGAGTCACAGTCAGACAAAAGAAGTCTCTTCATTTTTGCCACACATTAAATGGAGTAAAATGTGTTTTGATCTCTAGATGTTAAAAATGCAGGGAAGGGAGGAGACTCTTCAGATTTCTCCTGCACTAGACAGGGCTCAAGGAGAAAAAAAGCCCTGCTTACACTTTGCATGTCTATAATGTAAAAAGTCTTAAGGTACTGTGGGAAGTAACATTTCAACTTCTCCAGTCAGTTAGGTGAGGTAATTGTAGTGTCTTGGAGGGACAGGACCCCATTTACTGGGGGGGGAACAAACAGATTGAAAAGACACTGTGTGCACTTCGCAGCACTGCAGAATTCTGTAATATCTTGTAGTACAGCTTTAAACTGATGGGGAGAGGTAATTAACCTGATGACTAATTGAAGGAATAGTGCTTTTTAAAATTAATTTTGGTAGTAGTTTTGGCGTGCAGACAAAGAATGAGTGTTGTTTTTCTGTCTGGATGCCTTTTCCTCCTAAATAATTTGCCTGTACTTCAGAGCTGTGCTCAGTGACTGAATCTCTTAGTATCACTGTCATCCATTTTAAGCAAAAATTGGATCCAACTCTTTTTCCTAAGAGTAGTGAATCCAACGTTCTCTCACATGGTAACAGCCTTGCCTAATTTTATTTGCAATGTAAGGAAAAATATATGTGAACACCACTGTCTTGTATTTATCCCAGAGTAATTTTGTGTCAAGTGCTTTACGTAACCAACGCAGCCTGTTGTCGCTGAGATTTATGGAGGCTGGTGTGGAAATCATTTGCTATTGTGCTCTGTACATCTTTTAATGCTTTCCTTTCAGTCACACCCTTAATGGAGCTGAAGCCTAACGCTGGGAGTGACAGGGCATGGGTCTGGAACACACATGCTGACTTTGCAGATGAAAGCCCCAAGCCTGAACTTCTGGCAATCCGATTTCTAAACGCAGAGAGTGAGTGGACTGGCACTGAACTTACACTGATTGTAAACTGTTGTGTTACCCTGCTTGTCTAAATGCTGCTCTAAACCATTGTTGGAGATGTGCTGTATCTCACCCCTGCATGGTAGTGTTAGCTAATTAATTCTTTATCTGAGAGAAATCTGTTAATCACTTTAACGTATCTGTTGACAAACAGCATTGTAATTAGGTCTGCAGTAGTATTTGTATAGTTTCTGCCCTAGGCACTTTTTTGACATGAGCCATTTCATGTAAGTGTAATGCCAATTAGAATAAAACTAAAGGCAGTTAAGAGACTCACATACAGCTTAATTTCATGTAATTCAGGTGCTCAGTTGTAGTTAAATTTAGATTTTTGCATTAGAAACAAGGAAATCCTGACTTGATATTTCTGGTCTGTCTGCATTAGCAGAATATCTGGGTTGGTTTTATTTTTTTTTTTTAATGAAGTATGTAGTATCTTCTTTGTTTTGATTAAATGGAATCCTCAGTGAAAAGTGCTAGTCAGACCCATCATACTAGTTGGTGGGTTTTTCTGGAGTGGCGACGCTGAGTACCAGAAAAGTAATTCTAGTAATGGATTGGCTAGGATTAAATCAAGGAAGTGTTTGGAGGCAGAGGAGTTTATGTTGCCTTGTTGTTCGTTTGGTTTTTTTTAAAAAAGAAGCAAAATGAAAAAGTGTTGCATTTCTTGCTTTGCAATTTGCCACACAAGTTTAGTGTGGTATGTTCCTTTTCTCCTTATATACTAGATGGATCATAAAGTGGTTGTATATTTTAAAACTTGATGGATATGACTACATCAGGAAAGAATTTAGTGTATCTGGCCTTTTTCCTTTGCCTTATGACTCCAGTGTCATTTTGTTTAGCCAAATAAACCTTTCTGGTCCACCTGCTTAGTGCTTGCTTCATGATCAGGTAGGAAATGAAAGTGTAACTCATCTCTGAAAAGTCTTTCCCTCTTTCTGATAGAGGCTGTTCAGTTTATTTAATGTTCTGTCTTGAGGGAGTAGTCCTTTCTTCCTCTTTGCCCTTTGCAGTACTGACTAAGCAGATGACTTAAGTTTGTCCTTCAGGTGTCTCTCCTGTTTGAGATGCTTGAAAAGGAATCCGAAACACTTCCTGGACTAGTTACAAAATGTCTTCAGAATTCCTGTGGGGCAACAGTGACCTCCTGTGGTCAGCCAGACCAGCCTGGGATGCCAGGCGAGCAGCACCTTGGTTGGTCTGGTTTCAGGAAGCTCCTTGCCCAATCTCTTCTTGCTTGTGTTACCTGAATAGAGACATTATTGGAATTGGATCAGCTGCTTGGAATGGTTGTTGAATCGAGTGGTGGCTTAGACCAGAACATAATGAAGATTATGCATTGTTGGCTCTTGCAGTGAGGAGTGGCCCTCAGGTACAGACTCTGAATGCTGTACTGGTGAAACAGGCATTGTCTTCCTCTGCTGATGCTAAGAACCCCCAGTTATGGTCAGGTTGTGGAAGACTCTTAGGGTGTAACATAGCTGGCAAGAATAGCAGTTCAAAGCTAATCTTCAGTCTTTTGCATACAGATAGTTGTATTAGCAGTTTCTGACATCATATTCCTATTCCTTTAGGCTACAGACAGCTGGGAGTTGCAATAGCTATAAAACAGCTCCTGCTGGCATTACATTTTGAATATTTTGCAAAATAAGCTGTTTTAGTAAGCTTGCTGAAGGCGATTAATTGCTTTTGCACAAAGATGTGATTGAAGAATTTTACATCTTGTATGATCTACTAGATTATTTCATAGGTCCCTACACATTTTGTTTATACAAAGTTTCTCCTGGGGTATTTTTCTTCAAGATTAGAAGTATTCAATGTTATGAGGTGGTAAAAGTAATGAAAAAATATTTTATCTCCACTGAAACAGATGCACAGAAATTCAAGGCAAAATTTGAAGAATGCAGGAATGAAGTAGGCAAGACAGCAAAGAAAGGTAAGACCATCTCAGTGTACTTGGTGCCACATTTCTGTGCTGTGTGTGTGGTTACAGTACCTGGAGTGTTGTGTTCCAGCAGACTCACTCTGTGCTGAACTGCAGCCCTCAGTTCAGGTGCTTTTCTGTCTGCAAGAGTAAGAGCTCACAGGAGTGACGATGGCCTTTCCTGTGGAAGGCTGTTACAGTTGCTGTTGGGACATGGCTGCTTTGGAGAGGCTGTCAAGGAAATATGTATGGCTGATAATAAACAAATGAACTGTGAACACTGCAACCAAAGTGCTCTTTCTTCCTTCCAGGTCCCTTTCCCAAATTTCTCAAATGTATAATCATGCAAGTATAATATTTAATGTTTTTTATAGTTATTAGTGTGTGAGGTTGTTCACAAATCTCTAATAGATTATTGCACCTCCCTTTAGAATTGCCTTTGTGACAAGATATCTCCCCATGTAAATGAAACAAACATTTCTATCTTCCTTAAGTACAGACTACCAGTGGTCTGCAGTCAGCATTCTTCAAGATACTTAGGTTGGAGTTTTCCAG